>NC_045445.1:40792010-40837891 GCF_002776525.5 Piliocolobus tephrosceles | reverse complement strand
CATGATAGGCCCCAGTGTGTGATGTTCCCCTTCCCGAGTCCAAGTGATCTCATTGTTCAGTTCCCACCTATGAGTGAGAACATGCAGTGTTTGGTTTTCTCTTCTTGTGATAGTTTGCTAAGAATGATGGTTTCCAGCTGCATCTAAAACCTGCCAGTGTAACATCATGCTGTACACTGAAGATGATATGGAGAGCATAAACAAACATGGCACCTGCCCTCATGGTATTATAGTTTGGTAAGCTGATGTAAGCAGATATCAACCAAAGGTTCACATAAATAAATGTAAAGTTACAACTGGAATGAATGCTAAGATGTATATAGTACTTTGGAATCTTTTTATGAGACTTCAGTCTGAATGATTCAAAAGCAACATTTGTGCTGAGATATGATGGTTGATGAGACATTAACTAGGCAAAAAGTTTGAAGAAACTAGCGTGTCATACCACCTGTATTGGGAGGAAACATGGTGAATATGAGTGTCTGAGAGAAGGCTAGTGTAGTTAGAAAGAGAATAAGCAAGACATGATTCAAATAATGTAGATGTATTTGCGGAAAGAACCATTAGAAGTCTTGATGAGCATATTAAGGGATCTTGCCTTAACCGGAAGCATTAAAGGAAAACACTGAAGATTTTTAAGCAAGGGGTAAACATCAGCAGATTTTCTTTCAAACACTCCATTCTGACTGTGGAGAACAGATGGAAGGGAGTGCAAAAAAGGATGGAAATTAAACCAATTAATAAGTTATTAATTTTTAGAGCAAAAGAAAATGAAAGCTAAGATTAAGGAGATGGAAGTAGAGATGGAAAGAAGTAGATGTACTGGAGAGATGTTCAAGTTGGTTCAATGATGAACTGTAATATGGAGTGAAGGAGAGAGAACATTTGAATATGTGGTCTTGAAGCTCAGAAGAGAGGTTTGTTTTGGAAATATGCAATTTTGAGTAATTTTCCTATAAGTGGAAAATATTTCAGCAGTTTTTGCCCTCTTCATTTTCTTAATCAGAAAAATCAAGAAATAGGTGGATTGATTTTTCCAAAGTTATATAGCTTAAAGTAAACTGCCTACATTGAGACTCTAGGTATTTTAATCCATAGATTGCAATTAAGCACACACACACATACACATACACACACACACACTCCATATGGTTTCACTTTAGGAATCTGGATCATACTGCAGGTGTGAATAAATTTAAAATAATTTTTCACTAGGAATGAATTATAACATTAAGAGTATAATGCTTATTTTTATAAGGTAACATACTAATTCTATACTGAGTATCCTGAGCTGTATAGTAGACAGAAACCTCCTAATGTAAAAACTGTATGGTCTTTTTAAAATGCCACTCAAATAACCATGTGACTAACTTTGGAATTAGGATGTTTAAATGAAAACACAAGTCATTTCACATATTCTGACGTAAATTAGTCCCAGGGGAAATCTCTTCAAATGGAATTTTTAAGTTTTCTTTGAACTGACGCCTATAATTTCCCAGGGGAGAAAAAATGAATAGCAAATAATTTACCTATGAAAGAGTTACTTAATTATAACCCCATATGCCCAATCTCTTGATTTTCATAATTTATTTTGAGATGCAATGCCTGTTCTTTTCCTTAGCCTGAAAATATAATCACATTTTAAATTCCACTCTTTTAATATCCATAAAAGTGTTGGCTATTTGCTGAGTACCAAGTATTGTGTTAGGTATTGTGGATAATTACAACTGCAAAACAAAACAAAAGCTTATGTCATGATTCTTGCACTTAATATATATTCAAACTTATTGAGACTAGACTTTGATTAAAAATACAAAAAAAAACTAGCCGGGCGAGGTGGCAGGTGCCTGTAGTCCCAGCTACTCGGGAGGCTGAGGCAGGAGAATGGCATAAACCCGGGAGGCGGAGCTTGCAGCGAGCTGAGATCCGGCCACTGCACTCCAGCCTGGGTGACAGAGCGAGACTCCGTCTCAAAAAAAAAAAGAAAAAAACAAAAAAAAACAAAAAAAACTTAACAACAATATGTTAAGTATATATTCTAAAACTTAATAAATGATATTGACTATCAATTATATTGAAATTCCCAGAAGGGAGATTAACCTCTCTCATCTACTAATTTGGATAGCTTCATGAAGAAAGAGGGACTTGAGCTAGGTAGTAAAAGAGAGAGAATTGGACATTTTTGTCCCATTGTCTCCCTGCCCTTATATTTTGAACAGAACCTAGCTCATCCATAATCCCTGCCATCACATTTTGCTCTGCATATTTCCTATGCCCCTCACCCTACTAGCTACGTGGTTGCCTATCTGACCAATGAAAAATCAATACAATGACTGTTCAGTGACCCATACTGTGGGCTGGTACAAAGAAATCAGTGGGGCCAACCAGATTCCTGGTCTCTAAATTTTCACTTAAGATTACTAACAGATTGAAATGTTAGCAGAGGAAATCTTGATATATAGGATAGTTAGAGAGGCTATGATAACCATTTCCAAGGCTGTCTTATAAGGAAGTAGGAAATGTGAGGTGGCAGAAAATTTGAAGAAGCAGAAAAGTCTATTTGGTAGAGAGAAGAAAGAAAAAAAGAGTAAATGCACAGAGTGAGATTTAAAGTAAGAAATCAGAAGTGGAAAGACCATTATGGCCCATGAGAGATAAACAGAAGATAGCCAATTTTCAGAGCTTCCTCAGTTACTAGTGACTTCCAAGTTAAAATTTTAGTTTTAGTACACACATTTTCTTACAATAAATTTCCTCACTACTTTATTGATATTACTTAGACTAGCTGCATTTATTGCAGTATAAAGAACCAAATTAAAATAGAAAATTTGTATTCAGATAAGTATAGAAGATGGGCGTATTTCAAGTAGGAGGGTATAATATAAACCAATGTATGCAGGAATAGGAATATAGTATGTTAGGGGGACTGGTAACATGATAACGTTGGCAAATGTTAAAAGTGTGCGTTGTAGGAGTGATAAGATTAGCTATATAGGATGGGCTCAAATTCTAGTACCCTTGCAAAATAAGTTGAATAATTTGGTTGAAATCTTGGATGTTGTGATAGTCAACATCCAAGTGATATAGTAAATGCAGTGCTGGAAGAAGGGCAATTTAAAAGATAAATTAGTTGGAGCAATGGCACTAGCTTGGAAACTACTGCAGGAATTCAGGCATGAGGTAAGGCACGGGCCGTAAGTGACAAACATATAGCAGGCATTCCACTATCCCTCATTCCTATGCCCATTGTGTGCATTGTTTGTTGATTATGGCACTCTAATCTGTTGAACATGGTTTAACTGTAATGTAAACTTAAGAGTAAAAACAGTTTAATAATGCTGAAAAGAAAATAACATCGTTTTTATTACCTTTCCAAAAATGCTATTGTCAATATAAGCCTTATAAAACCTCCAAATTTGCTTTTACTAGAAATTCCATAAAGATTTTAATTAAATAATTTTATGGAGAAATGCTTGGCTTAGTTGCTTCAGAATTCTTCCTAAATTTCAAGTTTATGCTTTGCATAGTAACTGATTGTGGTAAACAAAGCTCAGATCAATTTTTTAGCATAGGGATGCTGCAAGTGTATTCCTAAGACAAGAGGCCTTAATTTTCTTGGCACTTGTTACTATGTAGTGAGCTTTTCAGAATAAAGTCTAGAGCTCTGTGGACACTTTGGAGCTCTGATGAAACATAGATAGCGATAGCTTTACAAAATTCTTCTTTATTACATTCACCGGGATGGGAACATCTTGGAATTGTTACACTCTGTAATATACTGCTCACTGTCTTTGGTCAATAAGAGAATCTTTAATCCAGGCACTCTTTAAAAATATGCTGTATTTTCCCAAGAAGAGGTATGCAAATGAAATGTCACTAAATCTAAAGCATAATATTTTCCCGCTTATTACTACTTTGTTGCATCCCATTTTTTTTTTTCGCTTTTTAATTTTTAATTTGTTTGGGTACGTAATAGCTGTATGTATGGAGTACCTAATATGTATTGATACAGGAATACAATGCATAATAATTACATCAGGGTAAATGGGGTATCCATCACCTTAAGCACTTATCATTTCTTTTTGTTACAAACATTCTAAATATACCCTTTTAGTTATATTGAAATGTACAATAAATTATTGATGACTATAATCACCCTGTTGTGCTATCAAATACTACATCTTATTCATTCTATGTAACAATATTTTTGTGCCCATTAACCATCTCCACTTCTCCACTTCTTCCTATCCCACTACCCTTCTCAACAGCTGGTAATGATCATTCTACTCTGTATCTCCATGAGTTCAATTGCTTTAATTTGAAGCCCCCACAAATGAGTGAGAACATGCAAAGTTTGTCTCTTTGTGCTTGGCTTATTTCAGTTAACATAATGTCCTCCAGTTCCATTCATGTTGTTATAAATGACAGAATTTCATTTTTATGAAGCATTTCATTTTTACTAGCTGAATAGTACTCCATTGTGTATATGTTCCACATTTTCTTTGTTCATTCATCTGTCGATGGACATTTATGTTGCTTTCAAATCTTGGCAATTGTGAATAATGCTGCAATAAAGAAGGGAGAGCAGATATCTCCTCAATATACTAATTTCCTTTGTTTTGAGTGCATACCTAGCAGTGGGATTGCTGGATTATATGGCAGTTCTATATTTAGTTTATTGTGAAACCTCCACAATGTAGTCCAAGTGGCTGTGTGAATTTGCATTCCCACAAACAGTGTACAAGGATTCCCGTTCTTGTTTCCTCACAAGCATTTGTTATTGCTGGTCTTTTGAATGAAAACCATTTTAATTGGGGTGAGATGATATCTCACTATAGTTTTGATTTGTATTTCTTTCATGATCAGTGACGTTGGGCAACTTCTCATATACCTGTTTGCTATTTTTATTTCTATACTTTTATTTATTCATCTCATTTATATATTTATTTTCATTACTTGTTATTGGTCTGTTCAGGTTTTAGATTTCTTCCAGGTTCAATCTCGGTAGATTGTACATGTCTAGGAATTTGTCCATTTCTTCAAGATTTTTCAATTTATTGGCATATAGTTGCTCATAATAGCCCATAATGATCATTTGAATTTCTGCATTGTCAGTTGTAATGTCAACTTTTTCATTTCTGATATTTTTCATTTAGATTTTTTTCTTTGTTAGTCTGGTTAAAGATTTATCAATTTTGTTTAACTTTTAACAAAACCAACTTTGTGTTGCACTAATCTTTTGTATTGCTTTCTTCATCTCAATTTTGTTTATTTCTGTTCTGATCTTGATTATTTCTATTCTTCTACTAATTTTGGGTTTGGTTTGTTCTTGATTTTCTAGTCCTTTAAGATGCATCATTAGATTATTTAAAGTTTTTCATCTTTTTAGATGTAGGCACTTATAGCTATAAACTTCCCTCTTATCACTGCTTTTGCTGAATCCCATAGGGCTTGTTATGTTTTGTTTCCATTGTCATTTATTTCAAGAAAGTTCTCAATTTCTTTCTTCATTTTCTTATCACCCACTAGTTATTCAGAAGCATATTGTTTAATTTCCACGTGTTTCTATTGTTCCCCAAATTCCTCTTGTTATTGATCTATAGTTTTATTCCATTGTGGTCAGAGAAGATGCTTGATATTATCTCAGTTTTTTGAACATTTTAAGACTTGTTTTGTGACTTAATATATGGTCTATTTTTGAGAATGATCTATGTGCTGAGGAAAAGAATGTGTATTCTTCAGCCATTGGATTAAGTGTTCTGTAAATATGTGTTAGGTCCATTTGGTCTATAGTGCAGATCAAGTCTGATGTCTCTTTGTTGATTTTATACCTGAAAGATGTATCCAATGCTGAAAGTGGGGTGTTAAAGTCTCCAGGTATTCTTACTCTGTGGTCTTCTCTTTATTTTTTCTTTTTCTCTTGCCTTCCTTTTCATGAAGATAATTTTCTCTGTTGATATGGTTTAGTGTCTTGTTTTTCAATTTTTGTGTATTCATGGTATGCTTTTTGGTTTTAGGTTACTGTGAGGCTGGCAAATACTATCTTATAACCCATTATTTTAAGATGATAACAGTTTAATATTGGTTGTGTAAACAAACAAGCAAGAATAAAACTAATAAAGACTGTATTCCTTAACCTCATACACCTACTTTTAAAGATTTTGTTATTTCTATTTATATCTCATTGTAATGTCTCTATATTGAAAACTTGGACAGGCGTGGTGGCTCACGCCTGTAATCCTAGCACTTTGGGAGGCTGAGGTGGGCGGATCACCTGAGGTCAGGAGTTCAAGACCAGCCTGGCCAGCATGGTGAAACCCCATCTCTATAAAAAATACAAAAATTAGCCAGTTAGCCAGGCGTGGTGTGCCTGCCTGTTATCCCAGCTACTTGGGAGGCTGAGGCAGGAGAATCACTTGAACTTAGGAGGCAGAGTTTGCAGTGAGCCGAGATTGCACCACTGCACTCCAGTCCGGGTGACAGAGTGAGACTTCCTCTCAAAAACAAAAACAGAAAAACCTTATTGTAATTTTATTTTGTAATTAGTTCATCATTTAGTCTTTCTACTAAGATAACAGTAGTTTACACACCACAGTTATAGTGTTATAATATTCTATGTTTTTCTGTGTACTTACTATTACCAGTGTGTTTTGTTTCATCGCACAATTTCTTATTGCTCATTAACATCCTTTTCTTTCTCATTGAATTACTCCCTTTAGCATTTTTTATAGGACAGCTCTGGAGTTGATTAAATCCCTCATCTTTTGTTTGTCTGGGAAAGGCTTTATTTCTCCCTCATGTTTGAAGTATATTTTCACCGGCTATACTATTCTATGGTAAACGTTTTTTGGTTTGTTTGTTTTGTTTTGTTTTTGTTTGTTTGTTTTTTTTCGTTCAGCACATTAAATATGTCATGCACTCTCTCTTGATCTATAAGGTTTCCACTGAAAAGTCTGCTACCAGACATATTGAAGCTCTGTTGTATGTTGTTTCTTTTCTCTTGCTGCTTTTAGAATCCTTTCTTTATTCTTGATCTTTGGGAGTTTTCTTAAGGTAGTCTTCTTTGGCTTAAATATGCTTGGTGTTTTATATTTATAACTTTCTTGTATTTGAATCTTAATATCTTTCTCTCGGTTTGGAAAGCTCTTTGTTATTATTTCTTTGAGTAAACTTTCTACCCACATCTCTTTCTCTACCTCCTCTGTAAGGCCAATAACTCATAGACTTGCCCTGTTTAGGCTATTTTCTAGACCTATAGGTGTGCCTCATTATTATTAATTGTTTTTTCTCTTATCTCCTCTGACTGTATTTTAAAATAGCCTGTATTCAAGCTCATTAATTTCTTCTTCTGCATAATCAATTCTGCCATTAAAAGACTCTGATACATTCTTTCTTTTTTTTCTTTTTTATTAGACTTTAAGTTCTAGGGTACACGTGCAGTGCACAACGTGCAGGTTTGTTGCATATGTATACATGTGCCGTGTTGGTTTGCTGCACCCATTAACTCGTCATTTACATTAGGTATTTCTCCTAATGCTATCCCTTCTTTACTATGTCAGTTGCATTTTTCAGCTCCAGAATTTCCACTTGATTCTTTTTAATTATTTTAATCTATTTGTTAAATTTATCTGAAAGAATTCAGAATTCTTTCTCTGTGTTATGTTGAATTTTTTTTCTCAATACGACTATTTTGAATTCTGTGCTTGAAAGGTCACATATCTGTATTTCTCCAAGATTGGTCCCTGGTACCTTATTTAGTTCTTTTGGTGAGGTCATGTTTTCCTGGATGGCATTGATGCTTGTCAATGTTCTTTATTGTCTGGACATTGAAAAGTTAGGTATCTCTTGTAGTCTTCTCAGTCTAGGTTTTTTGTACCCATTCTTCTTGGGAATGCTTTCCAGGTAGTCAAAAAGACCTGAGTGTTGTGATCTAAGCTGTATTTTCTTTAGGGGGCACCCAAGTCTGGTAACACTGTAGTTCTTGCCTACTCACAGAGGTATTCCCTTGATGATTTTGGACAAGATCTGAAAGAATTCTCTAGATTATCAGGCAAAAACTCTTGTTATCTTCCCTTACTTTCTCCCAAAAAATTGAAATATCTTTCCCTCTGTTATGAGCCACATGGAGCTGGGTATCATATGGCACAAGCATCCCTATGGCCATCAGCACTCAGACTGTGCTGGGTCAAACCTGATGCCTGCACAGTACTGGGTCTCACCCAAGGCCTGCTGTAACCTCTCCCTGGCTGTGACCTATATTTGTTCAAGGCCCTGTGACTCTACAATCAGTCAGTGGCAAATCCATCCAGGCCTGTGTGTTTCCTTCAGGGCAGCAAGTTACCACAGTTCCGGGTGTGTCCAGAGGTGCTGTCTGGGAGCCAGGGTCTAGAGTCAAAAACGTTAGAAGTGTACTTGGTGTTCCTTTGTACTGTTGCCGATCTGGAACTCAAATAACAAGACACTTTCCTTTCCACTCTTTTTTTTTTCCTTACCAAAGGCAAATGAGCCTCACCCAATGGCTATAGCCACCACAGCCTCATGAAGAGTACGGCCAGACTACCATTGATGTTCCTTTAAGGCTCAAGGGCTTTTAAGGGAGCTTGTGGTGAATGCTGCCTGGCCAGGACCTCACCCGTTAAGACAGTAGGCTCTCCTCTGGCATGGGGCAGCTCCAGAAATGCCATTCAAGGCTCAAGTCCTAGAATCATGGACCCCAAGAGGCTGGTTGGCATTCTACCCTCCTGGGGCTGAACTGTTACCTAAGGTGGAAGACAAGTGCCTTTTGTCTTTTTTCTCCACTTTTTACAAATGGAAGGGGTCTCGCCCCACAGATACCACAACTAGGAGTGTGCTGAGTCTCCCCTGAACCCGGCAAGTCTGAGGATCTCACCTAAGACCCTCAATGTAGTACATGTAGTACCTGGGTATCACTACTTTTCTTTCAGGGCCCAAGGGCTCTTCAGTTAGCAGGTAATGAATGCTGACAGGACTGAATCAGCAGGTTCTCTTTTGGCCCAGGGTGTGTCTAGAAATGTCATAGGTGAAGTAGGTCACGGAAAGACATGACTCTGACATGTGCCCTATCCTGCTGTGGCTTAGGTGGTATCCAAGAGGCCAGAAAAAGTTTTCCCCACTCTTCCCTCTCCTCTCCTCTCCTCAAGTAGTGGAAACTGGTCTCTTTCAGAGCCATGAGCTTTGCAGTGTGGGATTAGGGGAGGGATGATGCCAGTACTCTCTTATTCACTGCAGACAATCCCTCCCCCAGGACACTGGCTCTGGGCCAAGTTAGGCACAAGGGCTTACCTAGGATTTTCAGTCCTTGCTGCCTATACTGCCTTTCAAGTATATTTAATGCCCCAGAGCAATTTAGTCCATGGTGGCAGGCTTGCCTGAACTCAATTTTGTATGTTTTTTGGTTTGAAGTCACCATGAGGCTTGCAAATACTATCTCATAAACTTTTATTTTATGCTGATAACAACTTACCACTGTTTGCAAAAACAAGCAAGCAAGCAAAGCAAAAATTTAAAAAAGACTGTACCTTAACTTCATCTGCCCTCTTTTTAACTTTTTGTTGTTTCTATTGATGTTTTATTGTACTAAGTCTTGAAAAGTTGTTGTAGTTGTTATTTTTGATTGGTTCATCATTTAGTCTTTCTACTTAAGATAACAGTAGTTTATACACCACAGTGTGCAAACTCTTCCAGTGTTACACTATTCTGTGTACTTACTATTACCAGTGAGTTTTGTACCTTCAGATGATCTCTTATTGCTCACTAATATCCTTTTCTTTCTGATTGAAGAATTTCCTTTAGCATTTTTCATAGAATAGGGCTGGTGTTGATGAAATCTCTCAGTTTTTATTTGTCTGTTAAAGGTTTTAATTCTTCATGTTTGAAGGATATTTTCACTGGATAAACTGTTCTAGAACAAACATTTTTTCCTTCAGAACTTTAAATATGTCTTGCTACTCTCTCATGGTCTCTAAGATCTCCACTGAGAAGTCTGCTGCCAGACATATTAAGGATCTGTTGCATGTTATTTGTTTCTTTACTCTTGCTGCTTTTAGAATCCTTTCTTTATCTGTGACCTTTGGGAGTTTGCTTATGAAATGTCTAGAGGTAATCTTCTTTGGCTTAAATATGCTTGGTGTTCCATAACCTTCTTGTACTTAAATATTGATATCTTTCTCTACGTTTGGGAATTTCTCTGTTATTATCCCGTGAGTAATCTTTCTACCCCTATCTCTTTCTCTGCCTCCTCTTTAAGACCAATAATGGTTAGATTCGTCATTTGCTTTCTGTTTGATTTTTAAAAGTTATTTTATCTCTTCGTTAAATTTTCTGATTAGATTTTGAATTCCTTCTCTGTGTTATCTTGAATTTCTTTGTTTCCTCAAAACAGCTATTTTGAATTATCTATCTGAAAGGTTACATATATCTGTCACTCCACCCTTGGTCCCTGGTGGTTGATGTAGTTCACTTGATGAGGTCTTGTATTCCTGGATGGTCTTGATGCTTGTGGATATTCATCTGTGTCTGAACACTGAAGAGTTAGGAATTTATTGTAGTCTTCACAGTTTGGGCTAGTTGTACTCATCTTTCTTGGGAAGGCTTTTCAAGCACTCAAAAATAATTGAGTGTTGTGATCTAAGTCTTTGGTCACTGAATCTGTATGTGTATTGCATCTGTGTGGGTACTGGGGAGCTTCTCAGTGTCACTAAAGCTGTAACCCTTGCAGACTTGTAGAGGAAATGCTTTAATGTCTTCACTAAGACCCAAGAGTTTTACTTGAATTAACAGGGAGATACTCTCATTCTCTTTCCACACTTTTCCACAAACAAATGGAGTATCTCCATGCTGAGCTTCCTGGAGGTGCAGAGGGGTGCCACAAGCACTCTCGTGGCTACCAACACTGAGGATGCACTGGGTCAGACCTGAAGCCAGCAGAGAACTCGGTCTTGCTTAAGGCCTGCGACAACCACTGCCTGCCTGGCTACTACCAATGTTCAGTCAAGGCCCAAGGGCTCTTCAGTTGGCAAGTGGTGAATCCAGCAAGGCTTGTGTCCTTTTTTTCAGAGTAGTGAGTGCCTCCCCAATTCCAGCCCAGGGCTGATCCAGAAATGTCACCCAGAATCCAGGGCCTACAGATAGGGACCTGCTTGGTGCTCTATCCTACTGTGGCTGAGCTGGCACAGCTCACCAACAGTGTATAAACGTTCCTTTTCTCTGCAACCTTGCCAGTATCTGTTACTTTTTGACTTTTAATAATACCAATTCTGACTGGTGTGAGATGGTGTCTCGTAGTTTTGATTTACATTCCTCTAATAATTAGTGATGCTGAACATTTTTTCCTATGTTTCTTGACCATATGTATGTCTTCTTTTGAAAAGTATCTGTCCTTTACCCACATTTTCATGGGGTTGTTTTTTATTTTCTTGTACGTTTGTTTAAGTTCCTTGTAGATTCTGAATATTAGACCTTTGTTGGATGCAGCAAGTAAATATTTTCTACCATCCTATAGATTGTTTGTTTATTCTGCTGATAGTTTATTTTTGTTGTGCAGACGCTCGTTAATTAGATCCCATTTTTCAATTTTTGCTTTTGTTGCAATTGCTTTTGATGTCTTCTTCATGACATTTTTGCCCATGACTATGTCCTGAATGGTATTGCCTAGGTTATTTTCCAGGTTTTTTATAGTTTTGGGTTTTATATTTAAGTCCTTAATCCATCTTGAGTTGTTTTTTGTATATGGCGTAAGGAAGGGGTCCCATTTCAGTCTTCTGCATATCCCAGGTATCCCAGCACCATTTATTAAAGAGGGCATCCTTTTCCCATTGCTTGTTTTTGTCAGCTTTGTCAAAGATCAGATGGTTGTAGGTGTGTGGCTTTATTTCTCAAATCCCCATTCTGTTCCATTATTCTTTTTTTTTTTTTTTTTTTTTTTTTTTGAGACGGAGTCTTGCTCTGTCGCCAGGGCTGGAGTGCAGTGGCCGGATCTCAGCTCACTGCAAGCTCCGCCTCCTGGGTTTACGCCATTCTCCTGCCTCAGCCTCCCGAGTAGCTGGGACTACAGGCGCCCGCCACCTCGCCCGGCTAGTTTTTTGTATTTTTAGTAGAGACGGGGTTTCACCGTGTTAGCCAGGATGGTCTCGATCTCCAGACCGCCAGGATGGTCTCGATCTCCTGACCTCGTGATCCGCCTGTCTTGGCCTCCCAAAGTGCTGGGATTACAGGCTTGAGCCACCGCGCCCGGCCTGTTCCATTATTCTATGTGTTCTGTTTTTGCACCAGTACCATGCCGTTTTGGTTACTCTAACCCTGTAGTATAGTTTGAAGACAGATAATATGATGTCTACAGTGCTGTTTTTGTTGCTTAGGAATGCCTTGGCCATTTGGGCTTTTTGTTGTTGTTTCATATGAATTTTAGAATATTTTTTTCTAGTCTGTGAAGAATGTCATTGGTGGTTTGGCAGGAATAACATTAATTCTGTAAGTTGCTTTGGCCATTATGGCCATTTTAACAGTATTGATTCTTCCAGCCTAGAATGTTCTTCCATTGGTTGTGTCATTTTTGACCTATTCGAGCAGTGTTTTGTAAGTCTCACTGTAGAGATCTCTCACCTCCCTGGTTAGCTGTATTCCTAGGTATTTTGTTCTTTTTGTGGCAATTATAAATGGGATTGCATTTCTGATTTTGGTTTTATCTTGGATGTTGCTGGTACATAGGAATGCTACTTTTTATACATTAATTTTATTCTCTGAAATTTTACTCAAGTTGTTTATCAGTTCAAGGAGCTTTTGGGCAGAGATGATGAGGTTTTCTAGTTATAGAATCATGTCACCTACAAACAGAGATAGCTTGACTCCTCTCTTCCTGTTTGGATGCTTTTTATTTCTTTTTGTTTCCTAACTGCTCTGGCCAGGACTTTCCACAGTATGCTGAATAGGAGTGGTCAAAGAGGGTATCCTTATCTTGTACCATTTTTCAAATGGAATACTTCCAGCTTTTACTCATTCAATATGATTTTGGCAGTGGGTTTATCATAGGCAGCTCTTATTATTTTGAGGTATGTTCCTTCAATGCCTAGTTTATTGAGGGTTCTTAGCATGAAGCAATGTTGAATTTTATCAAAAGTCTTTTCTGCATCTATTGAAATAATCATATGGCTTTTGTCTTTAGGACTCCTTACATGTTGAATCACATTTATTGATTTGCATATCTTGAACCAAACCTGCATCCCAGGGATAAGCCTACTTGATCAGGGCAAATTAGTTTTTTGATGTGCTTCTG
This sequence comes from Piliocolobus tephrosceles, assembly GCF_002776525.5. NCBI lineage: Eukaryota > Metazoa > Chordata > Mammalia > Primates > Cercopithecidae > Piliocolobus > Piliocolobus tephrosceles. The sequence goes on along the minus strand of NC_045445.1, from coordinate 40,824,600 downwards.
GATTGGGTTTGCTAGTATTTTGCTGAGAATTTTTACATCAGTGTTCATCAAGGATATTGGCCTGAAATTTTTTTTCTTTGTTGTGTCTCTGTCAGGTTTTGGTATTGGGATAATGCTGGCCTCTAAGAATGAGTTGGAAAGGATTCCCTCTTTCTCCGTTTTTTGGTATAGTTTCAGTAGGAAAGATACTAGCTCTTCTTCATTCATTTGAATGTGAATGTATTTGGTCCGGGGCTTTTTTGGGTTGATATGCATTTTATTATTGATTCATTTCTGCAGCTCGTTATTGTTCTATTCAGGGATTCAATTTCTTTCTGTTTCAGTTATGGGAGGTTGTATGTGTTTAGTAATTGATCCATTTCTTCTAGATTTTCTAGTTTGTGTACATAGCAGTGTTCATCGTAGCCTCTGATGATGTTTCGTATTTCTATGGGGTCATTGGTGATGTCCTCTTTGTCATTTCTGATTGTGTTTATTTGGATCATCTTTCTTTTTTTCTTTATTAGTCTAGCTAATGGTCTACCTTATTAATCTTTTTCAAACAGAAAACTCCTGGATTTGTTTATCTTTTGCATGGTTTTTCTTATCTCAAGCTCCTTCAGTTTAGCTCTGATTTTGGTTGTTTATTGTCTTCTACTAGATTTGGGGTTGGTTTGTTCTTGCTTCTGTAGTTCTTCTAGTTGCAATGTTGGGTTATTAATTTGAGATCTTTCCGAATTTTTGTATGTGGATTTAGTACTATAAATTGTACGAGTGTTTTCTTTTCTCTACACCCTCCCCAGCATTTGTTTTTGTTATTTTTGTCTTTCTGATAATAGCCATGCAAACAGGGATGAGATGATGTCTCATAGTGGTTTTTACTTGCAGTTCTTGATGATCAGTGATGTTGAGCATTTTTAAAAATATATCTGTCATTTATATTTCTTCTTTTGAGAAATGTCCATTTAGGTCTCCATTTCTTAATTGGATTTTGTGTGGTTTTTTAGCTATTGAGTTGTTTGAGCTCCTTATGAATTCTAGTTATTAATTTTTTGTCAGATCACTAGTTCACCAACATTTTCTCCCATCCTATGAGTTGTCTCTTCATTTTGTTGATTGTTTCCTTTGCTCTGCAGGTTTTTATCTTGATGTAATCCCATTTGCTCATTTTTGCTTTGGTTGCCGGTGCTTTTGTCATCCTACTCCAGAAACATTTGCTTAGACCAATGGAAAAATCAATATTGTTAACATGTTCACACTACCCAAAGCAATATGCAGATCCAATCCAATCCCTATCAAAATATCAATGATATTCTTCACTGAAATATTAAAAAATTACTAAAATTTACATGGAACCAAAGCTATCCTGAGCAAAAATAACACATCTGGAGGAATCACATTACCTGGCTTCAAATAATACTACAAAGTTATAAGCAAAATTGCTGATACTGGCAGAAAAATAGATGCTAGACCAATGGAACAGTGTAGAGTACCCAGAAATAAATTGATATATCCACAGTGAACTCATTTTTTCATGAAGGCATCAAGAGCATACACAGTGGAAGAGACAGTCTCTTCAGTAAATGATGTAGGGAAAAGTGGATATCCATATGCAGAAGAATGAAACTAGACCCCTATCTCTCACCATATACAAAAATCAAATCAAAATGAATCAAAGATTTAAAATATAAGACCTGATATATGAACATACTAGAAGAAAACATTGGAGAAACACTGTATGCTTTGTCTTTTAAATTCTACACCAAAACTAAAAGTGCTATATCATGATTACAGTATTCTATTGAGATCACCGTGGAATTTTTTTCAAAAAAGTATCTCTGAGAAAGGGTTATTATACAATCTTTAGTTCAGATTAAATGTGTTTCTTCATTTTGCCAAAGCCGTCACATGAAAAGTAAACATTTCAAACCATTATCAACTGGTTTTCTTCTGATTACTAAAACTCCTCTGTTAGGCCATTTCAGACTTACCGATACCTTTTAAATTAGAACAGGTAACTAAGATGTTCCCTCTCTGCTATTTACTCTACTCTTCTCATTACCTCTACCATCAAGCTTTTTTCTCCACATATCTTTTATAACCCTTTCACTACTGTATATCTCCTACAACACGTATCTCTCTATGCTTCCTCAGTAGCTTCCAACGTAGCTGAAGGTAGCTGAAGAGAAAAAGAAAAACATAGTGAAGTCAAAGTCTCTTTAGCCAGGCTTCCCAAGGCCCAATTTATTGTCCACCTCATTACTGCAACCATTCAAGGCCTAGTTCTGCTGCTCACTCCAGGCTAATGTGGGTGTCATAGTGTTCAGAAGGATCAAAGGCACTGAAAACACTTGCTCTCTAAAACTTCATTAACTTCACTCAGATCTCTATATGCTTCCAAGTTTCCCTTTATGTCCAACTTGGAAAACTTAAGAAAGACTTAAAATTTCTGAATGCTTACTATATGACAAGTTCTTTTTTCAAATATTGCACATGCAACATGGTACTTAATTTGTATGAAAACTTATAAGTTAAGTGTTTTTTGTGTTCTTTTTTGATTAAAAAATTGAAATTAGGATAGGGTGTGCTTTGCCAAAGGACACACTGCTCCTATAGAACACAGTCAAAATTAGCAAAAAGAAGATTATCTATGGACCAAGGAACCAAAAATTCATTAGACATGAAGCAAGGAATGTGATTAATCTGATTCTGTGTATGTAAGGTCGAAAAATGCCTAACATCGGCCATTTCTTCAAGGACTCCTGTTTGTTTTTAAGTATAGTATTAGAAACAAATATGTGGGCAATAGGTGTAATCATTGCTACTGGGGTGCTGTTGCTTCCACGTCATCTCAGCTGACAAGAAATGCAAGTGTATATGCTAATCCCTGTGTATACACATATTTACAAGTATTTCTATTTGTAACTATCTGTATCTATATTAAGCCCAACACACAGTCGTGTTGATATCTCCTACTATAAAGCCTCCTACCCTTGCTTATTGTAAACTCCCACCCTAACAGTGAGAAATATGGTTCCAACCAACTGCCATCCATTTACTTAATTTTTCAATTCTAGTACATATGTAGAGTAGTATTGATATAGTTAACTTATGCCTCCATGATGGAAAAATCTCTATCAACTAAAGCTTATTGCTTATGAATACTTTCTTTTGCTTTTAATCTTATAGTCTCTATTCAAAGATTTTAGGTCAATACCTTTGTCCTTTACCCCCTTTAGTGAGATTGTTTCACACACTTATAATACAGTTAGATTGATTCGTCACATTCTTCATTCCATGCCAGAATTCCTTTTCTCCTAGATAATGTTTTAAAATTTAGATACTTTATGTTTTACTCCTTGTTTTATATAAGTCTATGGGCTTTGATAAATGCATACTGTCATGTATTCACCATTACATTTCTGTACAGAATAGCTTCATCATCATAAAAACAAAACCAGTGCTTCATCTATTTTGTCCTTCCTTTCTCTTCTTGAACCACTGGCAACCTCTGACATTTTTTACCACCACTATAGTTTTCCTTGTTTTAGAATGTCATGCCATTGTTGTCATAAAGTATACAGCCTTTTCAGACTGACTTGTTTCACTTAGTAATATGCATTTAAGATTTAGTCATGCCATTTCATGACTTAATATTTTATTTCTTTTATTGCTGAATAATATTTCATTATATCAACATACCACAATTTGTTTATCCTTTGCTCTACTGAAGGACATCTTGGCTCCTTTCAATTTTTGTTAATTAGCAATAACAGTGCTATAAACATTTGCAGGTAGATTTTGTGTCGACCTAACTTTTCACATCGGTTAGATAAATACATAGGACTGGAGCATGGAAAAAGGAAAGTGAGCCTCAAGCAACTTGTCATACCAGAAAGTAAGGAAGTGCTCAGAAAATGAAACAAACCCCACAATAGTGGATGATATGTCAAAGGGACACAGGAACTGAAAGTGCGCTAAATGGCAAAAGCTGGAATAATTTGAGTAATAAAATAAATAAATTAGCACTGTATTATAACCCAACGTAAAAAATCAATATTCGTGAGTCCATGTTACCATAAAGAAATGACTGGATAAATAAATAATTAAATGAAGAAGAAGAATCAAATTTTTGTGCAGAAAAATGTGAAATAATTTATGTAGATACTACTTCCTCATTGAGGAGGAGCATGACTCTATGCACCTTGAGTGGGACATGAACATACTCATTTCTTTCCAAAGAGTACAGTATGGAAGGAGGGAAAAAGAATAACTGCACAGTAAAGAAACCTGACAATTGCTACCTTGGCCAGGTCAACATCAACAGTGACAGTGATGTTTATATCACGTACCCTTGATATGATGTGATAAAAAAGGCACTTTACCTCTGTGTTTTTCTTCCCATTCCCACAATTCCAGACTAATTATTTAAAAATTATCATATGTATTCCAATTAAGGAACATTCTACAAAATACCCAACTGGTAATTCTCAAAACTGTCTAGGTCATCAAAACAGCAAAATTTGAGAAACAATTATAGCCAGAGGAGCCCACAGAGCTATGATGACTAAATGTAATGCCTTAGCATGGATGGGATTCTGAAACAGAAAAAGGACATGGGATAGAAACCAAGAAAATCCAAATAAAATATGAACTTTAGTTAATAATAATTTGTCAGTATTGTTTCCTTAATTGTAACAAATGTACCATACTAATGTAAGATGCTAATAAGGGAAACTAGGTGTGGAGTACACAGGAATTATCTATAATATATTTACAATTGTTCTGTAAATCTAAAGCTGTTCTAGAGTTTCATTTGTTTGTTTTTTAGATGCCTCAATTTGGAGGCACCATATACTGATCCTTGAAAGGAAGTGGTCAAGTGTCTCAGAAGGAGAGAAGACAGTGACTGGATAGTTGACCTGGCATTTCTATTATTGGGAGGCACTGACCCTATCTAATGTTGGAGTTTTGGGTTTCCAGTATTCTGTTTTCCTTTTACTCTCCTGTTCTCAATCAATATTTTAGTGCACTCTCCCCAGAAAAAGGCTTTTGGTGACTTGGAATTTAATAAGTTTCATTCTTCCTGCCTGAATTATAGATTTAACTGTAAAAGGGATACTATCTTATTTTATTACCAGTACCCTCAAAGCATAACCCTAGTTTGTGGAAAGGTCTGATCTTTATGTGGTTTGAGTAGTAGAATAGAACCACCAATTTGTGTCTGGTATTGCTAAATGAACTAGACTTACACTTTTGTAGTTGTTATACTACATATAATTACTGTTTTGTTACATTAAAAATTCAAATATTTGTAATTTTATCTGGTTTGGCCAAATAATAATGCCAAGAATAAAAAAGAATAAACATTTATTTGAGCATCATGTTAAGGGTTTCCATGGATTATATGATTCAATACTAATAGTAATCCTATAAGATAGGTACTATTAATGTCTCTGTTTTATAGATTAGTCAAATAAGACACAAATTAGCTACCCAATGTCAGATATATTGAAGGAACACAGGATTCAGATTCACTTCTGATGTCCAAACTAGCTTTCTCTTCACAATAGCATACTAAAGGGTGAAAGCCATCTATATCTGTTACATATACATCTAAAAGTCTGTTACATTAAGGGGCTACCTGTTGGCAATAGGTATACTAGGCTTTAAAAAAAAAAAAAATTACTGGCTCTGGACTAGCCTATATGGGTATAGGGAATTATTGGTGTTGAAAGCCATGCTTTTTCTTTATGGGCATTATCTGGGTGGAGACATGAACTACAGATTTGTAAAAGCTTTTCATAGTGATATATGAGGCACCCTATTTCTCTAATGGTAGAGGGGTAACGAAAAGGGTGTTAGGCTAACAATTTCTTGCAACGTTTTATCTGGCCCATTGGCTTGAAGGTACATGGGAAGAATAGGTGAACATACTTTTAAGGGTGTTGAAGAAGCCTGAACTCCAAACTCCTATATGCAACTGACTGCTTGGCTTCCTCATTAGAATGTTGAATAAGCATCTCAAACTTAACATGTCCAAATATAATTCCATTTCCTCACTCCCTTTCCCATCTCCTGCAAAATTGCCATCTCCTTCTCAATCTTCCCCATGAAACTGACTAGGATTAAATTTTCTCAAGTTAATTTACTTACTCAATTTAATACTCTTACTCAATTAAAAAATCTTGATTTCTCTTTCTGGCTTATTCCTTATATCTAATCCATAACAACTCCTATCAGCTCTTTTTTGAAAATACTTTTCAAATACAACTATGTCTTACCAATTCCACAACTATCTATCCTACTTCTAGGCCTCGATAACCTCTCATCTGTATTTTCTTCTTACTGCTTTACTTGCTTTCACTGTTGTTCTCTTACAGCCTATTCCTCACACAAAATGTAAAATAGTTTTCACTTTTTAGTGTGAATTAAATCATTACACTTCTTTGCTTAAAGTCTTCTAATGGTTTTCATTACAGTATAAAATCTAATCACTGTCTCCTGGTTTACAGGTCACTGTTAGATGTGTCTTCATTTTTATGAATCCCTTCCATATTCACTTAGTCCCCAGAGAGTGATCTTGTTGCTGGTCCTCAAACAGAGCGAGCCTGCCCTTCCTCAAAATATTTCCTTTTGTGTTCCCCTAGATCTTCATTTATCTGAATTCTTTTGCTTGTTTTAGCTCAAATGTTACTTCCTCAGGGAGGTTGTCCTTATTTGATGTCTTTCATCTCTCTCCTGCAATAGCTCTTTATGGCAGCATTCTGTTTCATTTTCTTCACAGAATTTGTTACTATCTAAAATTACAGTATTTATTTATAATGCTCCTAATGAGACTAGGAGTTAGCAACAGTCGGTACAAAACACCTCTGAACTTCCCCTGAGAGCGAAATAGCATAATAAAAAAAAAAAAAAAATTATATGATTTGAGACAGACAACTTTAAATCCCAATTTTGTTGCCATCTGTCTGTGTGACTTTGGGCCAGTTGGTTAATTTTCTGGCTTTTGGTTTTCTCATCTATAAAACAGAAATAAAAATGAGACATCAAAAGGTCAGTGTGAAGATTAAAGAGGATGAGGCTAGTGCCTCAGTGTAGTGAATGGTGTGTAGTAGATGCTCAACTTTTTCCCCCCAAGGTTCTGGTATCTTTCATCTAAAAACATCTGCTCTCTTCTCATCTTCTGGCCTAATCTCACTTCCTCATGCTCAGATGAAAAGCCACTGGAAAATTTTCCGGTGGTAGTGATATCTCTTGAAATGCCCTCCAGATTCCTGTCTGTAAAATGAAGGCAATATTAGTTCTTACTTAATAGGGTGGTTTTGAAAATTAAATACAGTGATACATATTGAACTCATAAAATAGTGCCACCGGGAATTATTAGTGCCATAAGAAGTATTAGTGCAAGAGGAAGCCCTCAGCAAGTTTTAACTTTACCATTAACACATTCCTTTCCAAAGTGGGGGTAGAGAGAAACTATGAGTTTTCTACATCACACGGCGGTTTCTTCAAAGGGTCTCATATAGTGATTTTCAGACTTTAGTGCACAAAATTGATATGGGGGAGATTTGTGAATTGCGGACTCTATGGCCTCACCTCTAGGCTATCTGATTCCTTAAGTATAAGATATGGTCTATTTACAAAGCACTTGAGTTGATTCTCCAAAAATCACACTTAGAAAAAGTGATAAAAATGGACATACCTAATTTTAGTCGACATTAATAATTTACAAGATTTTAAGTATGTTGTCACCAGTAAAGGATGAGAGGTATTTTAGATCTTTTTTATGTTCCACGAGGTCATAGAATCTCTTTATTTTCTCCTCTGTGAATCTGAAACAGCCAGTGCTACTACCATCATGTATCACCAGTAAAGGAATAGCTACTGATGTAGAATTAAAAGGCAAAAAGGACATGTGAAAATAGGTAGTCATAAACTTTCCAGGATCAAACTGAGGCCTTTATATGAAAGAATTTCAGCAATATGAGTGATGTCATGGATTTTCTGTGTATTGTGTGTATATATATATATAGGATGTTTTCTTGGCAAATAAAAAGCAACAGTGACTCCTAATGCATCATATACATTTTGAGTCTAATAATTGCCTTTGAGGTATCGCATTCAAACATTTGAAGGTAATAGGAGATGCTGGTTGAAAAGTTAAGCATTAGTCATATCGGTAAAAGGACAATGGTATTCTAAGTTGCCCTTTTGATTTCTGTGGCTTTAAAATTTATTCATTCCACATTTTCCCTCTCAAACAGACCTGACAGATGAAAATACCACTTTCAGCTTTGTTGTATTTTTTTTCTCACCACAGGCTCCCAAGCATACTATCTTATTGGCTCCCTGGTGGTCTGCCTTATTGACAAATATTATCTATTTGAAAGCTGGCTTCCATGTTTGCTTAACTTGATTTTGCTTCTGCTATTGTTGGGGAAGTTAATGTTAAGTTAAGCACTAAGAAATAATAGCTGCTCTCTTGAATAGTCTTATCCTCTAATAGCTCTCATCACTAAGAACATGTTAAGTAGATATCTCCATCATGATTTATAGCTATCTATTGTCTATCTAACACCTATCTATCTGTCATCTATCTATCATCTATCATCTATATACATTTTGTGTATCTATATACACAAAAATGTGAAGTATTTTGTCAACCTTCTGTTCAACCGCTAGGAAAGAAAATGAATAAGTGAATGGAAAAAGGAAGGAACTTACCATATATTTTCGTGTATATAGTGGTTACGATTATGAATTTTCTCAAGTCTGGTAGACCCAGATTTAAATCTTGGCTCTAAACACTGTATGACTTTGGGCAATTATACAAATTATTTTAGGCCCAGTTTCCCTCCGTCTGTTAAAAGGGACAATAATAAAACCTTGTATAAGCGACTTGGAGGGAGCATGGGGCAAAGCTGGCTACGGGGACCCGGTGAGAGCATGAGAGCCCAGATCGACTGCAAAAACCAACCATCAATCCCAAGAGGACCCACAGACCCTCTGAAGAAAGCGGACTGCCCCTGTAGGACCCAGGAGACACCCCAAATACTGTGAGTGCCCCAACTGCGGAAGTAGGAAAGGGAGACCCTACTCTCCCTCACATACACTCTCGGGAATCCAGCATGCAGACTTCACAGGTGGGGGAAGAACTAAAGCCCTTTTCTTTGGCAGTTGGGAGGCAGGTAGCCTCTGGCAAGTTTTCAAGCCCCTCTCAGCCTCCTCCTGGAAACAGACTTGGGGCTGTTGCAGGGGGCATGATGGGAGTGAGACTAGCCCTTCGATTTGCGCGGGTGTGGCCTGTGACTGCTGGATTTCCCCCACTTCCCTGACAACCTGCATAACTCAGCAGAAGCAGCCATAATCCTCCTAGCTACACAACTCCAGTGACCTGGTAATCTCACCCCCATCCCCCATCGTAGCTGCAGCAAGACCCGCCCAAGGAGAGTCTGAGCTCAGACATGATGAGTGCACCAAAATCTCACAAATCACCACTAAAGAACTTACTCATGTAACCAAACACCACCTGTTCCCCAATAACCTACTGAATTTTTTAAAAAAATAAAGTCAAGCACCTGATCAAATATAGGGCTTATTATATTTTTCTCGGTTAACTCACATATTTCAAAATGTGAAGGGAGTGTACAAAGGGTGATGGAGATAAATTTTGACTTCAGGAGCTCTTTCTGTAGTAGAATGATTTGAATAAAATCTCTAAAGGAAATGTGTGAGCAAAAAGAAACCATGAGGCATTATGGGTAAAAGAGATTCTGAGTAAAAACACAAAGTTAGGAGAGCGAGTGGTATGTTTGGGTAACAGCTGCTTGTGTTGGGCGTCTGAGGTTGATGGGGGAGATCAGTATTAGATAAAACTGAGGGTGTTTACTGGGATTATTTTATAGAATAATAAGAAATATCAATTTTATATCATAAATGGTGAAGATCTTGTTAAGAGTTCCTGAGGAGAGATGGGATATGAGAAAGTTTGTACTTTAGAAGGTAATAGTGATGATATGTAGGGTGGGATTGATGACAGAAAGTAAGATAGGAGTCTAATGCAATAGTCTAAGTGTGAGATGGCATAGACTTGAATTTAAACCATGAGAGAAGAAAAAACAAGGTTAAGAAAATTTACATAGAAGAGGTGTGTGGAGAAATCGATCCAGTGCTAAGAGTGTGGGTGTATCAAGCAGTTGTGATGCGACTGGTAGGAATAAAACAAGAAGAATGGATAATGACGAGAAGACAAAGACAGACAGTCTTGAAAATAAAAGTGGCAGGCAATGTTAACAGGAGGACCAAGGCAGTACTACGAAACGTGGGGATTTGAAGTTCCAAAATGACTTTTGCAAGAGTTTCAAGAAGAGCTAGGGGCAATCAAAGTGAAATTCTACAGACATCTGTAAAAATGATTTGAAAACTGATTTATACATCCCACTTCTTTTGTTAGTGAAGACACTTACGCAGATTCTTGTCAAACTGTTACAGAGAAATAATTGCAATGTAAATTACCTGCTTTGAAAACGCATTTTAATTAGATACGATAAGACATTTATTGTGTTTTAATTAAACAATATGTGATTTGAGGGAAGCATTGTTGAGGTACATTCAGTTTAGAAGAGTTAAATATTATTGCTTTTTAATTATGTCAAAATTACTGAAGCAGTGAATTAAAGTAGACAAAAAGCCCTGAGGAAAGTGTGAAGTGCTGAAGGGCATAGTATCAACACTTGCAGTAACATCAACACTAGCTAGAGGACTCTGTTGATTCTATTTCTGGGCAAAGCAACTGACAACAGTGTGTATGGCAGATACACTGTATCTCCAGTGTTAAGTCAAAAGCTTTAATGGGCCCCAGTTTTCTTCCAACTCAGTCCTATATTGCTTTTACAACATTCTCTTACTCAGATGGCAGGACGATAAGGCAGTAGGCAGTCTTGCCCCTAAGCACACTAACACTACCTCAATTTCTGTATTGCTGCCATCTGCTGAGCATTTAGCCGCAGGTCCAAAAACACTCAAAAAAAAAAAAAAAAAGGGAACTGACTGGGCGCGGTGGCTCACACCTGTAATCCCAGCACTTTAGGAGGCCAAGGCAGACGGATCACTTGAGGTCAGGAGTTCAAGACCAGCCTGGCCAACATGGTGAAACCCATCTCTACTAAAAATACAAAAAATTAGCCAGGTGTGGTGGTGCACACCTGTAGTTCCAGCTACTGGGGAAGCTGAGGCAGGAGAATTGCTGGAACCCAGAAGGCGGAGGCTGCAGTGAGCTGAGATCGCATCATTGCACTCCAGCCTGGGCAACAAGAGCGAAACTCCGTCTCAAAAAACAAACAAAAACTGAGGGATGGGAAACTGTTAAGTACTTGGAGGATTGGATGTATTTTCCGACTGTTCCTACGACTCCGCATATTTAGGGAAATTGAGCTCTTGAGAATGATAATAAGACAAGAGGAATCTCAGGCTGTTGTTTAAGCACATGCTACCTGCTTAGTAATTAGTATAACTATTTCTTATAAAGAGTATTTGTGAATAAATTTTCTTATTATTCCTAGTATTATTTTCCTATTATTTCCTAACACTTTCCATCCCACTGGATGAAAAAAAAAAAAAAAAGGTGGGGGGGGGAGCTATATATAGTTCTTTATCTGGTCCTGCTGCAGACCTCAGAAAATGCTTTTGAGCTTTGGGGTGAAGGCTAATGTACAGTTGTGATCCAATAACACGGGAGAGATAATTGATCCTTACCAAGATTTTTAACTCACAACTTTGCTATTAGCACCAGCTGAGCTCACACAATAATTGACAAATTCATTTCAGAATGGTAGTGAGGCATAAAATAATTTTGTCTACAGTCTATCCTTGATCTATCAAGAAAGTCAATGCCAACTTCTAGTTAAACATGGTAGAATGAACATGCATTAATCTCTGCTCCCTTCCAAAACCCACTAATATGATAAAATGACATAAATCCACAGGGAAATAGAGAGCAGCAGAACAGACGAGATGCTAACACAATTTTGGAAGCTGGAAAGCAGGTAAACAAATGGCAAGCCATGGCAGAAAGGAGAAATGTGAAACCTAAGTTTGAGGGGGGCAGGACAGAGATTGTGGTGGAAGATCAAGTTAAGAAGTCAAAAAAGAAAGCTAATAGGTACTTTAGAGTTTAAGAAAGAGGTAGAAACTGAGGTACCTTGTAGCTCTGTAAGGCAAATGTTAACAGGATCACGTTGAAGGTCTGTTTAAGAAGGACAACTGCCAAATCCTCTCCCAGACGATGTAGTTTCATCCACACCCACACATACCTCTGGACAGAAAGCTAGAGATTTATTCTCCAAAGAAGTTTAAGTAGCAGGACCTGGACTCAGAGAAACCAGACACAGCTGAGGGTAGTAGTGCGATACTGAAAACAGAAGGGTTAAGAGGGAATCAACATACTGCACAATGACATCTCCAGACCTTTCTGTAACTTAACTCTGGGAAAACTAGCAGTCTAGTTTAAAGTTCTCATGCAGAAATTAGAAAGAGTCCTCTTTAGAGAAATTTTCCAGGCTGATAACAAAGGTCTACAGAGAGTAACAATTTCGAGATCCCAATGAAACAGCTGTGTACTTATTAAATCAGTGTACAGTGAAGTACATCATTTGATAGGCCCTGCTCAAACACATGAAGCTATTGATAAACATTTTTTGTCTCAATCTTAAATTAAAAATGAATAATCAAGGAATGACATTTGAGGAAAAGCTCCAACATGAAAAGCAGAAATCAAAACAGAAAAGTAACTAAGAAATAGAGTGACACGTGGAACAGAAAAAGAAAAAAAAAATCAAGCCTTAGTATTTTCATAAAATGTTTTAAAAAGGCTATTGAATAGCAGTATATCATAATGATTAAAAAGATAAGGATATAGGCTTTTGAGTTAAACTCCCTAAGTTTGAATCCCAGCTCTAACATTTAGCTAGTTCCATGACCCGGGACATGTTACATAAACTCCCTCTTTCTCAGTTTGTTCACATGTAGAGTGAATATAATAAAAGCACCTCATACGATTATTGTAAGGATATAATAAATTAATTCATGTGAAGAAGTGTTTACATGAGTCCGTGGTACATAAAAACTTCTCAATAATTATTCTTAGTTAGGAATAACAAAATGTGGATGCCATCTGATTCCTCTCTTTGGAAGATTGTGATTTCATTAGAGAGGCAGTAATTATTAAACTGCATTCAAGAAACAAGAAGCGGATTCTAGCAACATAGAAAAAGAGATTTCAAGAAAGATAGGCTGAGTGTGGTGGCTCATGCCTGTAATCCCAGCACTTTGGGAGGCCGAGGCGCATGGATCACTTGACGCCAGGAGTTCAAGACCGGCCTGGCCAACATGGCAAAATCTCATCTTTACTAAAAAGACAAAAAGTAGCCATGCCATGGTGGTGCACACCTGTAATCCCAGGTACTTGGAAGGCTTTGAGGCACTAGAGTCACTTGAAACTGGGAAGCGGAGGTTGCACTGAGTTGAGATGGCACCACTGCACTCCAGCCTGGGCTACAGAGTGAGAAAAGAAAAGAAAAAGGAAAAAGAAAAGAGAGAAAGCAAGCAAGCTAGCTCTTGGATGTTAACCAAAGCATGGTGTAAATGTTTACAAAGTAGTTGGAAAATAAAGTTTAATAACAACATTTTGATTTTGCATTAATTTCCAACCTAAAAGTCTACACTCACATTGTTAAATACGTGCATTAGAATGAGGATATTTTCAGATATTTGATGTCTTAAGAATTTACCTCTCATGTATCCCTTTCTAGGAAACTCTGGATGATGTACTCCATTAAAATTAGTTGGGAAACCAAGTTAGAAAAGAATATGGGATCCAGGAAACACTGGATTCAACAGAACAGAAAAGAGAACGGAATTCCGTTGATGTTGTGGGGGAAGCTTTGGGATGAGCACCACATAGCAAGTCCAGACATCTACAGCTCAGAACAGAGCAGGAGGACAGAGAGCTCCCAAAAGAATGACAACCAGAATAAAGAAAGGAAGGAAGGAAGGAACAGTATGACTATTTGACATGGCTGAGAGGATTTTCATGTGTCTGGTAGAGAACTTAGTACTAAGTCGGTGAGTTATATTGATGATAAAGTGAATGGAATGGAAAACTAAAATCATGTTTAATTCCAGGTAAAATAAAAAATTGTGAAAAAAGGGGGTAGTCATGGCACTCTGCATCCCTTGGCAGTGAATAGTAGTTATATAGTCCTAACAATGTAAGTACTGAATAGTAATTTAACCTGAATTGATTATATAAATCTATGGTGTGGATGGGGCAAGGGGAATGCGTGTGTGTGTGTGTGTGTGTGTGTGTGTGTGTGTCGTGTATAAGACAGTATGTAAAAGTGATGAGTTTTTATCTTCCACAGCAGGAAGATAGATCATGGAAAATATACAAAACTGGAAATTTAGGAAAAAACACTATAAGCATGTTATTAATATTTACAATCACAGAGGTAAAAACAAAAAGAAACAGCTGAAAAAGATGAATATTTCCTATGGAGAGAAATCTAGGATGTGGTGGGAGAGGGGCAGGGGACCTGTTTCCTGTTATAAGCCTTACGGAATGATTGGATTTTTAAACAATGCAAATATACTAATTTAATTAAAAGTACAGTTTTTTAAAAAGCAAAAAACAAGATACAGGAAAAAATGAATGTCACATTTCTATTGTTTCTCTGATAGAGGGATAGAAAATAAATATTGGTTTATATTTTGCATCTTTGAATGTTTTTTTTTTTTTCCCTATACTGCATGGAACTTTTCTTTGTGTGAAGGTGACTTTGAAATTAGTAGGAAATTCTTACTTAAATGTACTGCACGGGGGTGTTGCCCGACCTTCACAATCTGACTCATGAATGGAAAGCAATAAGATGTCAAATGTGCATGCTGTTTCTTCAGAAAACGAGCACTTTTTGAAGTTGCTGTGGTAAGTGATGGACCATTAGCCAGAAGTTTCATTTATAGAACATCTTAATGTTCAACTGGTCATGTTAACAAATGCCTCTTGATCATGTTGATGGTGCTATTATATTTTTTTATTGATATTAAGGACCCGTCATAAACTTATCTTCTGGCATAAAGGAGGCCTGCTCCCTCCAAGGAAAACTATTTTCTATGTCATTGTTTGGAAAAATTATAGTTGTTTATAACTAAATTCAAACCTATTTCCTAGGGAATTTATTCATTTATTATTGAGTATGTGCTTCTACTTCCAAAACTTTACTGTTAATAAGGTTTTGAAGAATTGCTCTTATATATAAAATACAAATTTTCTTTAAGATTATTTGAATTACTTATTTATGCCTGACATTTGTTTAGCCACTGTGTCCAATTGTATTTAATTAGACTCAGAAAAATATTTTTTGTTATTTATATGAAAATTATTAAATACACTCGGAGAAATATAGACTAAATCAGAAATAGGATGAGTGTTATGAAATATGTATAACCAGTGACCGTCTCATAACTGCAAAAACTATATAGATTTTTAAACTGCATTTTTTGTTTTTAATTTGCAATAGATGTGAAAATCAAACTTTTCAAATTTTGGTGCATTGCTTTTAATTATTTATTGAAAAATATTTATTTGGCTGCAATGTGTGGTACTCACAGTACTAAAATGGTGGAGATGTGATAAAAAATGAGAACTGTAGGATCCCTTCTTCATTAAGCTTACATTCAAGTCAGGGAGAAAGAAAAAAAAGTAAGATGACAACATAAATAAAAGAATTGCAAATTGCATTCAATGCAGTGAAGGAGACAAACAAGAAGCTAAGCTAAAAGAATAAGGAAAGAATACTTTTAGACAAAGTTTTTAGGAAAAGTCTTTTGAGGAAGTGACATTTAAACTTCTTTTTTTTTATTTATTTTATTTTATTTTTTTATTATTATACTTTAAGTTCTACATTTAAACTTCGACCTAAAAATTGAGGAGTTGGCCATGTGAAGATGTGTGTAGTGGTAGTGGAAAGATTATTTCTGACAGAGGAAGTAAAACCTATGAAGAACATCAGGTGGGAAAGTGCTTGGTGCTTTATAAGAGAGTCGAGCCCTCATCTTTTATAAGAGAAAGTTGATAGATAACACCTAAAAGTCAATAATCAATTAACAGCAGTACGAGCGTGTTTATGTCTAAATATGTGGCTAAATACTAGAGCAAGTGTCACAAAAGTGGTTGGAATAGAGTGATCAAGGGAAGGACAGGAAATCAGATGGGAAAGTTGGCAGGGGTCACTTACTGCAGGGAATTCTAAGCCCTAGTAAAGGGCTAGAATTTACTCTAAATGGGGTGGGGAGCCACTGCTAGATTAAATCAAGGGAGTGACATGAATTGATTTGCATTTTAAGAAGATCATTTTTGTTTCTGTGAGTAGAATGGATTGGGGAAAAAACAAGACTGGAAACAGGGAGACAGGTAGGGACATTATCTGTGACACAGAGAAATGATAGTGACTTGGATGAGAGCAGTGTCAATGCAGATGGAGAGAAACTGATGGCTCAAGATATGATGGTAGAATAACAGGTTTTCTTAATTGATTTGATGTAGAGGTGGGAGACAAGGTGGATTTGATGATAACTCTTAGGTTTCTAGTTTGGAGGAGGAATATGATGCCATTTACATAGATGAAGAGGACTAGGATAATAGGGAACAATCAAGACATTTATATAAAAGATGTTAAGGTTTTGATGTCTGTGAACCATCCAAGTTGAAATGTCAAGGAGACATTTTATTTTAAAAGACTAAGGCTGTTTCTGATGCTCTATTTCTGG
This sequence comes from Piliocolobus tephrosceles, assembly GCF_002776525.5. Taxonomy (NCBI): domain Eukaryota; kingdom Metazoa; phylum Chordata; class Mammalia; order Primates; family Cercopithecidae; genus Piliocolobus; species Piliocolobus tephrosceles. Next base: position 40,807,794 of record NC_045445.1, on the reverse strand, counting down.
GGAACAATGAACACACTTAACTTTTTAAATTTAGCTCCATACAAGGGTAAATGAAGTACACATGCCAGTTGCTAACCTTTCAATACTTATTATTCAACCATCTAGGTTAGGCAATGTAAGAATTGACTATTTACTTGTCTATCACATCTATCTATCAATGTATGTAGGTATCTATCTATCTATGTATCTATATCTATATATGTATCTATCTATGTATCTATTTATCTATCTCTATCTACTGTCTATTCTATCATCTATCTCTATCTTATATCTCTCTATCTAGTTATCATTGAATATAGCTGTATATCCACCTGCTACTAAAATTAATTTGAAATGGCTTATATTAAAAGACACAAATACAATAGAATTGTTAAACTAAATCATCAGGGTTCCATCGAGAAGTGGGGAAGAAGTTGACAGGGTAACAATTAAGTATGATCCCTGTAATGACTGTATTTTCGGAACTGAAAATCGTTACTTGACACATTATTTGACAAAGGCATTTTTTTCTCCATAAATTTGCAAATCTATTTATAGAATAAGTTTTGCAAAGGTGGAAAAAAGTATATGTGTATGTATATGTGTATGTATGCATATATCTATATATGTATGAGTCAACAACTTGTTTTGAAAAACAAACCTACACGAAGTCAAGATTTCATATATTGTCTGTGAATCAAGTTTCATACTTTTTGGCCAAATAGGAAAAAAAGAGTAGTGCTTTATAAGATGGCTCTACCTAATATTTATCTCCCTTTTCCTAGCTCATCAAGGTGCCAAGTGGTTTACCAACAAAACTTTCACTTACCTGAGGGAGAACTTGATGTCCTTTAGTTCACACATTTCTTTATTCAATCATATATTTAGTCAACATTAATTGATCACTTATTATGTGCCCACTACTTGGCTAGAAAATGGAAATACAGCCATAAATTTATAGTTAAATTCTGTAAAGTTAACTTCAAGGACTTCACAGTCTAGTAAAAATGTAATAAGTATAACGGTTGACATTTATTGAGCTCATAATTTGCACTAAGTATTTTCCTATATTGTATCATTTTACCTACATAACAGCCCCATTAGACAGTAAGTTTATTTTTTAAATACCAGGAAATAAAGGCACAAGAAGGCCTGGTTCAAGGTCAGATGGTCAGTGATGGAGCTGGAATTCAAATCCAGGCAATGGGTTCCCAGAGCTATGGTCTTCATTACTGTGTTCTTCCTCTTGGATCACTAACCTGAGCTTGTGATATCTAGCTGCTCAGGAAAATGCCTGATAGGACCCAAAGAGCCTGAAGAAGGAGAAGGATGTTGACTAGATTTTGTTAAAAAATTCTTTAAACTACATTGTTTCCCCTTCTTTTGTTCTCTCCCATGTCCCAAGATCTCATCCCAAACTGAAAACCTGTACACACACACATGCATATATACACACAAATCTACCAGTTTCAGGAAATAGAGTTTTATTGACAAAATTGCAACAGAGCAAACACTTGGGACTTGGGTTGTAAATGCTTGTGGTCTCTTAAGGACAAAACCCAGAACACATTTATGTTGAAGTGATTTCAAAAACTAAAATAATTATTATGTTCCTACAACATAGACAAATCTTGGGTTATCACAGATTGGAAAAATAGTCTATAATTAGTTGGAGTATTCTTTTGTCTGGACAATTAGGACGGTAACAGGAAAGCCTCACATCTTACTCCAAATCACTTTTCCCACCCTTTATCAAGTTGCCTGAAATTACATTTTTAGTAATCATTCCTTTGGAAAAAGTATTGCCATTTCCAAACATTCAGCAAGTACTTTGTCAGCATTTTGGAGTGTGTGAAGCTATTGGATGACTATCATTTCAGAGAACAAGAATCAGAGGGAATGACTGCTGTCATAGTGGCAGGTGTGGAGTAGTAAGTTATCTTCAGAGCTTGCATATTTTGCCTACTTTCAAATCCCTCCTAGGATTGATTTATACTGCAAAACATACAAGGGTCATCAAAAAATAGACTAAAGTTCTCTCATAAATGTATGTACAAGATTAACCATTGCAGCTTTATTTGTAATAATAGAAAAAGATGAAACCAATTCATATCCTCTTCATAAAGGGATTGTTACATAAATTATGGCACATGTACACAGCAGCTGGAAAAAAATGAGGAATATATATTCTATATAATATATAGAAAGAGAAATATATATATTCTATATACTGATACTGAAAGATCTCTAACATACCTTGTTATGTGAAAAAGGCAAGAGTCAGTACAGTCTTTATAATATTCCATCTTTTTTTATAAGAAAGTGGTAAAATGAGACTATATATTCCTCTTTTCTCATATTTGCATAAAGAAATACTGCAGTGATAAATCATCAATGGATAGGGGCAGCAGCAGGAAACGAGTGAACTAGGGTAGGGGTGGGAGACAAACTTCTCCAATTTATTTTGAACCACATGAAAGAATCACCCATTCAAACTATAAAAATATCAAAACATTAATTTCCCCATGAAAATTCTACCTAAGGAACGCTTTTACACTGTTGGTGGGAGTGTAAATTAGTTCAACCATGGTGGAAGACAGTGTGGTGATTCCTCAAGGATCTAGAGCAGGAAATACCATTTGACCCAGCAATCCCATTACTGGGTATATATCCAAAGGATTATAAACCATTCTACTATAAAGACACACGCACATCTATATTTATTACTGCACTATTTACAATAGCAAAGACTTTGAACCAACCCAAATGCCCATCAATGATAGACTGGATAAAGAAAATGTGGCACATATACACCATGGAATACTACGCAGCCATAAAAAGGAATGAGTTCGTGTCCTTTGCAGGGGCATGGATGAAGCTGGAAACCATCATTCTCAGCAAACAAACACAGGAACAGAAAACCAAACACTGCATGTTCTCACTCATAAGTGGGAGTTGAACAATGAGAACACATGGACATAGGGGGAGCATTAGGACAAATACCTAATGCATGCGGGGCTTTAAACCTAGGTGACAGGTGGATAGATGCAGCAAACCACCATGGCACATGTATACCTATGTAGCAAAACCATACGTTCTGCACATGTATCCCAGAACTTAAAGTAAAATAAAAAAAGAGAAAAATCTACCTAAGAAAATATATATATTTTAGATAAGACAATGCAGTTTGGGGGTAAGAGTACTGAACTTTGTATCAGAATATCTGTGAAGAGATGAATTAATTTTGAGAGAAGTTACTAAGAGGCGCTGTCATGTAGTAATGTTTAGCATGGGCTGTGGAGATGGACTGCCTGGGATGAAATTCTGGCTATTCAATTATTTACCAGGGATTAAACGAGATAATGTATGGAAAGAATCACCGGGCATAGATTAATTGTTCATTATAAAATATAAGATGTCCTTCTGTTTTAAAAAGAATAATGGGGATATTTTAGACCTTATGGTAGAGCATAAGAATAATAATTCTGGAAAGAGTTGACTTAAGACCAGGCAATATAATTCGAATTTCAAGAAGTGATTCCCAAACATGGGACTAATGCTGAGGTCAGAAGCTACTTAAACCTGGCCTACAACCATCTTCTACATGAGTTCCTACTCTAATTCCAGTTGAATATTTTTTACTACAACTGTACAGGTTGCCAAATTATCTGCAAACCAACAGGGAAAACCATTTCCATAGGTTCATGTGTGTCTAACAAGTATAGTCCTACCTTGTTGCAGCCAGAATAAATCTGATGTCCCATGGTGACTGGAGTCTCCGTAGCCTGTGCTAACAACAACTAATGGGATGAGTGTGCATTTTTGATGCTGAGCAAACATATGAGGGGTGCATGGAAGCTCTCTGTACGATTTTTGCAAAACATTTGTAAATCAAAAATTATTTCAGAATAAAAATTTAAAAATATATGTAGCTTCACAAAATTGGGATATACAAATGCTACAAAAACATATAAAACATGCTCAAGCTCATGAATAAGCGTGGAAATGTATATGAAAACAAAACCGCTTATAAGAAATGTACTGGCATTTTTGAGATGGATACCATAGACACAATATTTCTAACCAACAAAATTACACTGAGACTTTGGTCTCACCCTGGTATTCTAAAGGGAGAAATGATAAAGCTGGGATATCAGTTTCTTGCTTCTCAGACTGAAGAAATCAGGGCTTGTCTCTCTCTTTTTCTTTTTTTAATTTTTTCTTTTTTTTCTTTTTTTTTTTTTTTTTTTTATGCAATAAGCACACCTCCTTCAATCCAACTAGAATGATTTTTGTCTGAAAGTGCTTTTGTTAATTTGACATACTTTAAAATTTTATTTTGCTTTATTTTCCAAAAAGGCAGTAACAATGTAATTGAGATCAGTTAATCAGTGGTAAGAAAGATAATTGCTATAGTTTTCCAATAATAGTCTCCCTATTGTAAGTAAAGTGTTATTTCAACTGTACCAGAACTAATCTAAATATTGCCATTTACATCAGTAGATATGGACAAAACCATGATTTAAACAAATGGAAATCACTGGTATGGAAAAGAAAACTTATTAAAGTAAAATAATATCTACCAATCATATGAACTTTTCCATGAACTCTCAAAGAGTTTCTTTCAGAAGGTATTTTCAAGTTAACAACAGTCATAACAACAAAATAAAGCCATATTTGGCAGTAATGTGCCTGGGTTTAAGCTTAACATAAATGTAAACCTTAAACAGCTTTACCTCTCTGGACTCCAAGATATCATCATATGTAAAGGAACCTATTATTTCTTTGGAGGGAATAAAAGAGTTTGGATGAGGAGGCTATAGTGAGAAGGACCCACTAGTTCATGTTGTCTGCTTGATGATGTTAATCTCCTTTCTCTCAGGGATTCTCAATCAAGTTCCTCCTACTCACCTCTCTGTATTTCTCTTGCCCTTTAGGTGGCACCACAGATACCTCACAGGTGTTAGGTTGATAAGTGGCACTTACGACATGGCCTGATACATTTTATAATAAAAATTCCCTCTTTGGTGGCACTTTTAAGTGCTAGTTAGGATTCAAATCATGTATAGCCTCTCTAATTAGCACATAAATACTTTCCGTCCATAATACTGCCACTTATCTGATTACTCTTTCATTACCAACCTCTGGCTGGTGAAGCTCCCAGTCTTCTGGAAGTCTTAAAAGATGAGTTATGTATTAATATTAATATATTTCTACCTTTAATGTTTGGTGGTGGTCATAGCCTTATCACAGCCATCCAGTAACTTCCTGTGTGAGGAATCACAGGGAAGGAGGTGCTTTGGGGAAGTCTCTTTAGGGTCCATAAAACAAGAGCTCTCTTGTTTTCTTCCTAAGTTGAATAGCTCTCCTTTACCCTAGAGAGGTAATGGTAATTAGCGGACTCTGGAGCAGACTGCCCCTGCCAGCCTACTGGCCATCAAATCCTGGATTTACCAATTAGCAGCATTTTATTAATGCTCTTGTGTTTTTTCCTTATCTATTAAATAAGGATGCTGATATTAGAGTTTTGTGATGATTAAATGAGTTAATATGTGTTCAGGACTTAGAACAATGTCTGGCAGATAGCTAATACTATACAAGTGCTGGTTGTCACTGTCATTGCAATTATCATCTACATTTAGGGCTTCCTTTATAAACAATATTTGAGGAAAGAATTTCTCTGTTAGAAAATCCTTAGATTAAGTGGTGGCTCAAGGCTCTTCTTGGACTAACATTCTAATATGCCTTAACTTACTTTAGGTCACATTTTTCTTACATGGTGAGCTAGTAATTATATTAAGATGATGTGATTTGATGTGAGCAGCTTTCAAGCACTAGAGTGGTAATACGAAAGGATTAGTACTAAGGGTTTGTTGCCTTTTAATTAAATTATATAAAACAAATCAAAAATGGCATTGCCCCAATAGTGCATTTTAAACTACTTTCAGTTGAAGAACATATCCTGCTTTAACTGCTCCTTCTCCATGACTGATTTTAGTCCAATGCAATGAAAGTTAGCTAAAGGATATCTGTAGCCTCCCAAATTAAGTTTGTTTGATCCTTACTTAAATTTGTTACTTCAAAACACTCTTCATCATATTGAAGGCAAAGTGATACCAGAGCTAAAACGTTAATGACAAACCTAATTAACTTGGCTAGGTAGCGTTCTGCTGTCAATTTTACTAGGGCAAATAACTTACAGAGCATCAGATAATGAAAATGCTGATTTGGACAGCAACATACACTTAGCCAGAGGAGCATCAAGAAATGCCGGCCGGGCGCGGTGGCTCAAGCCTGTAATCCCAGCACTTTGGGAGGCCGAGGTGGGCAGATTACGAGGTCAGGAGATCGAGACCATCCTGGCTAACATGGTGAAACCCCGTCTCTACTAAAAATACAAAAAATTAGCCGGGCGAGGTGGCGGCGCCTGTAGTCCCAGCTACTCGGGAGGCTGAGACAGGAGAATGGCGGGAACCCGGGAGGCGGAGCGTGCAGTGAGCTGAGATTGCGCCACTCACTCCAGCCTGGGCGACAGAGTGAGACTCTGTCTCAAAAAAAAAAAAAAGTCATAAAATTGGTGCCTCAGAAATCCCCTCAAAAACTCATCTACGTCAGCCTCCTACTTCCCAGCTCTCTGAATGCCACTGCTGAGCATGACCTCTGCCCCCAATGTGCTTTCTGTAATTTTAATGCTAGCGATACAATTATAAAGAGTAAAACAAAATAATCTATGTTTTAAAAAGTAAGTCTATGGATACAAATGTAAATCTCTGTGTGTGTGTGTGTGTGTGTGTGTGTACATTTGGACATAAGCGGAGGATTAGCTTAGAGAAAGAACTGGCTGTGTCTTACTCAAAATCAATTTAGTAGATGATATGATATAACCAGACATTCAACTTTGTAAGGGTCTCATTGAGAATGATTCCTTCTGATCTTTATTGGATTATTTACAAGCTGTACATGCTAGAAAGGCAAGGACATTTAGGTTGACGGCTTACTCACAAAGCCCTCTTAAGTTTTCCTTATGTGAATGTAAAATGGTCATGGTCTGTATGGAAATTAAAATATTCAAATAATACCTTCTAACTGTTGAAATGAAAATGTATCATCATACTCATATAATATTTTAGGTGTGGGAAATCAATACACACAGTGGTACATATTCAAGAAACCCGTACATGTTAATATGTATCAGGTTGTTGCTGCTTACTTCACTTATTGAATCATTTAACCATATTTATTGAATGCCTACCATGTGCCAGGCACTATGGTAGTGCTACAGATATAGTGGTGAATAAAACAGTTATAATTCTTATTCTTGTAGAGATTACATTGTGGTGTAAGAAAGTAGCAAGAAATAAGGTGTAAGAAAGCAGCAACAAAGTGCATATATAGATCAGTGTGCAGGTGCTGTACGAGTAATAGAAACGCCTACTTTAGATACAGGGTCATGGTAGGTCATCCTGAAGAAGTGTGCTGTAGCCAGATGAAGAATGGGTTGACAATGTTTCAGGCAGAGACACAGTGTGTGCAGAGGCCTTAAGGGTGCAAAGGGTTTGGCATATCCAGAGAATGAAGACAAGTGTGGCTGATGCCAAATAAGTGATGGAATAGAAGCCTGGGATGAGGCTGGACTGCAGACAAAGGCTAGATCACTGAGAGGCTTGCAAACCCACATTAAAAAGTCTGGATTTTATTCAAAATGAATTAGAAGCAAGTAGAGTTTTAGAAAGAGTTACATAATGTAATTTTATATTCAGGGTCACTCGTTACTCTATGTATAATAGAAGAGATAGTCCAGAGAGGAAGAAGGGAGGCCAATTTGTAGGCTTTTGCTGTATTCCAAGTGGTGACAGTGTCAGTGGGAATGAAGAAGCAAGTTGAAGATATGTTTTGGAAGTGGAATAAACTGCATTTGGTAGTGGAATGAGTGTGGGCTGGGCAGGAGGAGGAAGAGGGAGGTGTCTCTGTCTTGAGCAACTGGGCAGATGGTGGTATTATTTATTGTGATGTGGAATATTTGCATAAGGATTGTGTTTAGGAGAAATGTTAAAGAATTTGCTTGGGACATGTTAAGTTTAAGATGCCTGTGAGACATTCAACCCACTTGAAATTCCTCCTTTCTGGACGAGACTTGACTACTAAAGCAATTATTCAAGCTAGGCCATAGTTGCAGTTGTGTAACAAAAATCCCTTACCCAGAAGACGTGTTTTTCACAGTCATCTTTGCAAATGGCAGTTTTATTAGTAATAGAAAAACTACACTTACATGACATGCTTGTTGTAAACATAAAGGGCTAAGTACTCCAAACACTTACTATGTATATACTATTAGGCACCTTAGAAACAGTAGGCTGCAATTGAGCTTCAAACTGTATGGGGCTGGCAGTGCAATGTGATCCCAATCTAACAAATGATAAAGATGAATTTCAAAGAAAGAAGTAGTGTTCCTACCTTTATACATCTACTATGTGACAGTGACATGTTTGAAATGGATAAAAGTATTAGAGTGTTATTATGTACAGTCTGTCTGCCTTACTTATTTTTTAGTTTTTTATTGTGAAAGAATATACTTAATATAAAATTCTAATTTTAACAATTATTAACGATTCGACTCAGTGCCATCAGACACATTAACAATGTTGTAAAACCATCACCACTATCCATTTTCAGAACTTTGTCATCATCCCAAACAAAAACTCTATACCCATTAAGCAATAACTCCCATTCTCTCTTCTCCCTGTCCCAGGTAACCTCTAACCTACTTTCTGTCTTTAGGAGTTTGCCTAATTTAGATATTTTATATTAATGAATTTATACAATTTCATATTAATGGATTTATTCTTCTGTGTCTTCTGACTTATTTCACCTAGCGTAATGTTTTCAAACTTTATCCTTGTTGTAGCATGTATTAGAATCATTCTTTTATATGGCTGAGTAATATTTTATTATTTTTATATACCACATGTTGTTTATCCATTTGTTTGTTGATAGATGGGTTGTTTCTGCCTTTTAGCTATTGTGAATAGTGCTGCTGTGGACGTTGATGTACAAGTATCTGTTGGAGTCCATCCTTTCAATTCTTTTGGGTATGTTCCTAGGAGTGGCATTGCTGGATCACATGGTAATTCTATATTTAACTTTTTGAGGAATCATCAAAGTGTTTTCCACAGCGGCTGTGCCATTTTGCATTCCAACCAGCAATGGACAAGGGTTACAATTTCTCCACATCCTCGCCAACACTTGTTATTTTAGATTTTTTAAATAAAGCCATTCTCATGGGTGTGAAGTCGTATCTCATTATGGTTTTGATTTGCATTTCTGTAATGACTAATGGTGCTGAGCATTTTGTCATAGGCTCCTTGTCTATTTGTATGTCTTCTTTGGAGAAATATCTGTTCAATGTCTTCATTTTCGGTGGAGAAATGCCTGCCCAATGTTGAATTGAATTATTTTTGTTGATTTGTAGGTGTTTGTTATATATATATTCTGGATATTAACCTCTTGTTATGTATATACCTGCAGATATTTTCCCTAGGTCTTTACCTGTTTTCGAAAGGGCAATCCGTGCTTTTATAGCCATTGGGCCTTTACTGTATGGATCCAAGAAATGGATGGAGAAGAGAATTGAAGAATATAACTTCTTTATTGGAAAAGCCAAACTGTATAAATGATAAACCTTAAACAATTATATTATTTCTCCCTGTTCAAGTTATGAGGTGATCTGAATTTTCCCCATCTGAATTTTGAATTTATTAAAATATTTACAAATACAAATAAGATACAAATAAATACATCATATCTATAATTAGTAAAGCTGATATTAGATATTGTGGCTTGTATGTGTGGGCAAGAAGCCTTTCTTTTATAATACTCCAACATTGGAAAAATTTATCCTCCCAGCCACAGGAAGCATTGGAAAACCTTAGACTACCCCACGTGGGGGATGTGACCATACTTAAAGCTCATTGCGTAAAGGACTTGACCAGGATATGTACTTCATGTTGGGTGCAGGATCCCAAGTGGAAAAGGAGAGGCAGAGGTTGAGTGATACATGTCTGCTTCTTTATTCCAAATTCACCAATCACATAAGTCACAACTCCTATCCCCAAGAGTAGACTGAATGATGTACAATCATTATGTGTCAACTAGAGAAAATACAACAAAAAAACAGAGGCAAATAAGAGTATCCGATTGGGGTTGCAAAATCCAGTTACATTCCGCATAAAAGAGAGACCCAAATCACAGTTTAACTTTGGGAAATGGAGATATTAGAAGAGGTATATAAAACTGTCATTACTTACACTTGATATGATTACCTACATTAAAAAACTGAAAAAAACCTACAGAATTAATAGAATTAATAGGCAGTTTGGCAAGTTTGTTGGATATAAAATTCATAAAGTACATTTATATTCACTACAGTATATAAAAAGATACCATGATTAATAGGATAAAGTATTTTAATACAGTTTAATATTACAAAAGTTTCTAAATTATATGAAAGGGCAAAGGCCAAGGAGAATCAAGACACTGCTAAAGAAAGAGGTCATGTTGCAATGCCTTGCCTTACCAGATGTCAATAATTATTATGAAACTATACTAATTAAGACAGTGTGGTATTTGTGGTATTTGCACAGGGATAGATAACCTGACTATAGGAACCAGATAGAGTGCCCAGAAAAAAAGTCATGCATATGTTGTAGTAAATGGTATTATTCCTCCCTCAAATTCCTTCTTTTGCTATAAGATTATATATTTCCATTTGTGGCCATATAATTTGCCGTGCCTCCCTGGGAAAGGAGTGAACTCCTCCCTACCCCTCCCATACCCTGCCATTGATGTTGGGCTTCGCCTACCTTGCTTTGGCCAATAAAATGCTAGCAGAGGTGACATATACCACACCTGACAGAAACTTTCATCATGGTGAGTATATAACTATAATGATAGAAATCTCATTGCACGGTTTGACAATTCTTTTCCTTCTGCCAAAAAAAAAAAAAAAAATGTCATATGCCAAATAAGGACTGCTCTTTCAGTTTTAATCCTGAAATAAAGAAAAAAGAACTGTAGATGGAACCCAGTGCTGACATGCTGTCAGTATATAATGTGAGCAAGAAATAAGCTGCATAAGCCGCCATGATTTGGGGATTGTTTATTATTGCAACATAATTTAGTGAGAACTTAATGTGTGACAGAATCAGCATTCCAGTTCAATGGGGAAAAGGATGAACTTTGCAATAGAAAAATATGAAATTATATTCCCATATCACCTTATATATAAAAATAGATACTAGGTGTATGAAAAACTTAAAGCTAATATTACAAAAACTTTTAGGTGACAATCTAAGGGAAAAAAAGTAGATGTAATAGAGAAAAGGTAGATGGACTACATCGAGATTAAAAGTTTCTGTTCAGCAAACAAGACAAAAACTGTGAAGATATGTGCAACACATATCACTCAGAAGGGACTAATATACAGGTCATAAGAAAAAGCAATCCACTTGAAAAATGAGCAGAAGTCTTCAATAGTCATTGCACAGAAGAGGAAAGCCAAGTGGCCAATAAACATACAAAAATGATGTTCAGCCTCATTAAATTAAAATCACAATGAGATACCATTTTACATTCCTCATTTGGCAAAAATCTAAAAGTGTGAAAGCTATTTCATTCCTGGCTGTTTTCTCTGCAGGGGTTGGTACTTGGGTCATGGGCAAATATGTCCTATGACCTGTTTTGGTAAGGTCCCACACACTAAGAATGATTTTTAAATGTTTAAAGAGTTGTAGGAAAAGAGAGAATATGTGACTGACATCATATGTGGTCTAAAAAGCCTAAATTATTTATTGTTAGACCCTTTAAAGGAAAAGTTTGCCAACCCCTGGGAGAAACTCTAATGTCTGTGTGTGTGTGTGTGTTTGTGTGTGTTTCTGTGTATATATGTGTATATATACACAGAGAGAGAGAGAGAGAGATTTATAAAAATATTCCTACAAGCACTATTTGTTAATGCCCTCAATCTGGAAACAATACAAATGTTTATCCATAGTAGAACAGACAAATCGTTGCATATTCATATAAGTAGCTATATTCAGCAATGAAAATGAGTGAACTGAGTTGCTCACAAACATGAATGAATCTCCTAGTACTAATGTTGAGTGAGTCACAAAAGAAAGTTACACAAGAATATATACAATATAAGTTCACTTATCTAACATTAAAAATACAAAGGATTAAATAATATATTATTTTAGGGCTCAAATATAACTAAACAAGTTAAAACACAAAGTTCAGGAGTGAGGCTACTTACATGAGGAGAGAGGAGGGATGGATAAGGCTTCTTTTGATAGAATTTAAAGCACAAAGCATTAACTGAAATAAGTGATATCACATTATAATAACAGAAAAAAGTCACCAAAAAGATATAACTGGCATAAGCTTTTATGCACTGAAAAAACATAGCTTCAAACATATACATAGTATTAACAGATTTAAAGTAGAAATTGGTAAAATTGTACTACAGTGAAAGATTTTCACACATATCTATGTGAAATCAGTAAATCGAGCAGACAAAAAACTAGTATTTAGAAAACTAAAAAAAGGACAATTAGCAAGCTTAATTAACATATATATACATTCCTTTAGAGAAGAAATGCATAATATGATATAATTTGTGAGGTTGATTTTCAAGCTTGCATATAAAATTTACAAAAATATGTTTCAGATCCTGCAGAAAATCTAAACATATTTTTAAAGAGCCAATATCATGCAGGCAGCTTTCTCTGAATGCATTTCAGTTAAAAGATAGAATATATATATGTGTGTGTATATATATATATATATATGATTAAGAACCACGTGCTTGGAGATTAAAAATATGAATTACTAAATAACTTTAGGAATAAGAAACAAATCAGAGAGGAAATCATACATATTTAATAGTAGATAATAAAAATAAAAATTCCAGCATGATATGCATAGGAAAGTACCATTTATGTAAATTAAAAATATAAAATATTAGCACATATTTTAGAGATGAATACATATGTAGCCAATATATGAAAACAAATTAGAATTGTATTTATCATCCTTAGTATTGAAATGGGGGAAAGGAAAGTAATGGGATTTGAGAGATACACCCAAGAGACTGTAATTCTGTGTTTTTTTAAGATATAAAAGACGTGAAAGACTTAAGATTTATTTAAGCTAGGTAGTGATTAAACATTCTATTATTATCTCTACTCTTCTGCATGTTTGAAATATTTCATGATAAAAAGAAACATAAAAATAAGAGAAGGAAGATGCACTGTGCATAAAATAGTACATATAATTTTTGTTTCTAGTGGGAATAAGAGATAATAAAAGTAATTTTTAGAACGTTTTCTCTCTGGGAACAAGAGATTGCCTTTGAAAACAAAAGGGACTTTAAACTGATACATGCTGTAAAGAGATAGCAAATGTGATACGTTTTATGTTTTCTTGAAGTGTTTGTTGCTTTTTATCTGGTGGATGTTTTATAATCCCTCTCTGGTGAACTAGGTTGGACAATCTACCTGGATATAGCTGAATATAGCAAATATAATGGAGATACCTATTTGGCTCAGTTTGTGGATAGCTTTGGGTTAAGCCTGGTTACACTAAAATCCTGGTCAGAGTGAGTCCTACTGGAAAGCGGGCAGTAAGCTGTGGACACCGAGAGAAAGCTCTATGTGGGTTCACTTTCTTATGCCTCCTCTTAGTATGGTTTTAGGGGGATGGTGCCAGGGACAGGGCACTTGACTTGCTTCTACGTCATTCCTGAGCCAAAGATCAAAAGGAGTTTGTTTAGCTTCTGCTGGTTCAGCCCAACTCAGTGGATAGATGGATCATTATGTGGTACTGGATAAGGTCTTAGTTAATAATAAAAAAGTGTAGATTTTCTTGGTTTCTTGGTACTTTGTAGCTTGTGAATATACTGTGGCAATAGACAGCTAGTTGAGAATTCAGGGATGTGGGATATGATCAGACATCTGTTTCATCTCAAAGCATGATGAAGGGAATCCACTATCCCTTTCTTGTTGAATTGTCTCTCCTGTCTTGGCTAGGGATCTACTTACCTTTTCAGAATGTCCTGCACTCTCACAGTTCCATTTCATTCTCTCCCTCTGATTCTTCATCTTCTAATCCCTCACTAAATATTTATGTCCTCTAGGGTTTTTCAGCCCTCCCCTCCCCTCCCCTCTCCCCCCTCCCCTCCCCCTTCCCCCTTCCCCCTTCCCTCCTGTCCCCTCTCCCCGCTCCCCTCCCCTCCCAACCCCTCCCCTCCTCCTTTCTCTGTACATTTTCTGTGGGTGGTTTCACTTCCCTTCTGCTTTGACAGCTAAATGCTCTATCTTTAGGCAAAGCTTCAGACCTGCATACCCAGCAGGGTGTTGCACAAATTGTCACAAACTCAATTAATTACTGCTGCAAACCTGACTTCATACTTTTTGAATTTATATTCATTCTCCTGATGAAAGACACAGCTATCTATTAAGTAAATCAGGTTAGTAACCAAGGAGTTATAGTTGCTTGATTCCTTTCCCTTACTTAATATGAAGTCATTCTCTGGGTTTTGTTGTTATTTCTTCAGATTCTTTCGTGTTGCTTATTTTCCATCTCTACTCCTTCTTCCCTAGTTCAGATTCCTAGCCTTTCCTACCAGCTTTCTAATTGGTCTCTACATCTCCACTGTTTTCTATAACAAATCCATTCCTTATATTTATGCCAAAGTAATCATTCTGAAGCATGTCTTAGCACATAATTCATTTGATTAAACATTTTTAGGGCCTCTTTATTGTCTACAATATAAACTCTTTCTTCTTTTGCCTGACGTTGAAGACTGTCATCACTTGACCCTGGCCCACCCTTGATTCCTGACATTTAATTTGCCCCTGTTTCCTTATCATGCAAACTCTGTTTCATCTCTACTACATTAATTGCTGGTCTCTGAATCTGTAGTATACTTAGATGCCTTGGCATTTGCTCATGCTATTTCATCTGCCTGAAATTCCCTTGTGATTCCACACATTATACAATTTTGCCGTATGAAAACCTACTTGTCCTTCAAGATTCTGCTCCAATGTTACTTTTTCTATGACACGGACCTGTTCTTGATCAACATGCTTGTAATTAATTGTTTATGGCATTTTTGGGTTTTGGAATTGGATTTGCTTTCTTTTGGATGCACTGCCATACTTAGCCCAACCTCCATAAAACCTGGTTTTATTTGAGTAAGATACTAATGCATCTTATTTCTAATTGCATCTTTTAGCTAGGAAAAATGTCTTTCTGGTTTTTTGAAATGCACTTTTAGCACTCAAAAAAGTGTACACAAGATATTATATATCATTATTCTCATTTAATGAAGAAGTGAATTTTTGCTAAGTAAATATGTGTAAGCAGACTCTGTAGCCTACTCTTAAAGTAGCTAAATAGCTCTCATTTTGTTAATTAAGAGCACTGTCTGAATTCCAAACCAATTTTTAAAGCTGATCACTAAAATGTAGAAGTACATTAAGTATCCAAAAGTTGAATCTAAACTATAGCACAATAGACTGAAAATGTTAATCTTAAGCCCCATGTAAACAAAATAAACCTTTCTTTTGTCTTAATCGGTATTAGCTGGACAGAACTTCAAACTGTAATGACTAAAGGAACGTCACCATGCCCTGGTAAGGCAGAAAAGAAGCAAAAAAGAAAGAAAAGAAAAGAAAAGAAAGAGAGAAAGAAAGAGAGAAAGAGAGAGAGAGAGAGAAAGAAAGAGAGAAAGAAAGAAAGAAAGAAA
>NC_045445.1:40757348-40791910 GCF_002776525.5 Piliocolobus tephrosceles | reverse complement strand
AGAAAAGAAAAGAAAAGAAAAGAAAAGAAAAGAAAAGAAAAGAAAAGAAAAGGAAAGGAAAGGAAAGGAAAGGAAAGGAAAGGAAAGGAAAGGAAAGAAAAGGAAAGGAAGAAAGAAAGAAAGAGGAGCAACCAAAGAGAGTGCTTCAAAAATGGGAAACACAGATGAAAAATCTGAGAGAAGATTCAGAGACTCTTACTCTACCTAATTCTCTGGATTCAATAACTTTGAGCAGTCTGGTCCATATCTTGGTTACCCTGGAACTTCATTAAGCCCCTCTAGGTGCTTGCTGAAATTTCATCTTTTCTTTTCCTCTTAGTTTATATGTTCTGTCTGAAGCCTCTGGAATTTAAGAGATTCAGATAGTCTAGTAAATAGCTTTCAAATTTTGGAACTATTGCCAATAGTTAGAGCATCTATACATTTCTGTACCAACACAAAAGACAGGTGTCTCCTTGGATTTTGTGTAGAACATCATAGCAATAACAATGCAGTAATTTCCTAATATAGAATTTATTTTTAGAGATGGTGCTGTTTAATGAAATCTAAGCAGATGGAAAAGAAAGTTACTCTATGTTACAAAGTTTCAATAGGCTGACTTTATCCCCTTTTGTTTGGAATATGCATTTCTATTAAAATGTTAACTTTCCTGAGTTCATTAATTTATACTAAAGAGATTTCCCATAATTTCCAGTTTGTACTTTGTTTGGCAGGACTTGGATTTTGTTAGGTAATATTCAGGCAATAATGTTTCAATATGCTATATTCTCTCAAGAAAATAATCTAATTTTCACACACGCATAGAGTCAATCAAAATTTGTGAGAACAGGTCAAATAAATTTCTGGTGAAATAAAAGGTATGTTTTAATATGATTTTCATGAGGCAATGTTAAATGAGAAAAATAAAGCAAAAAGAATGTTTTAAAATTTTATAGTCAGATCACTCAGAAATGGAGAATTCTGTAAATTTTCTGAAAGTAGAGTACTCAATATTCTTTTACTTTAGTAATTGCCAAAAATATTGGAGATAACACATTTTCCATTTATCCCAACATGAATATTCTGCTCCAGCTATTATCCCCTAAACATATATTAGTCATTTTCATCTCTGAATGTTTTTTTCATTGTATTATTAATTCACCTTGCCTTCCATGTCTAGTTGCCTGAATTTTCCCATACTCAAAGCTTTCTTATCCTCATTGGTCCACATCAACTTTTTCATAAAACTTTTGTCACGACCTGTTTCTCAAATACTAGATGGCCTGTTTCTCAAATACTAGATACCATTTTTACCTGGTTATGGGACACCTAATTATGACCTAGCTTCAAGAAAGGACTGGCACTGCTCAAATAATGAGACTACTTTCATTATAATGAGATGAAGTGATGGAGTCTATGAATTGATCTCCTCTCATTGTTTTCTGGAGCAAATTCACCTTCTCTGACCTTCACTAAACTTAGAGTTTTCGATCTCGGTATCAGTGCACTAGCATAGAAATCTGGGTCCACTAAAAGTTCCCATCTCTAGCTCACAACAGTAGTTTAGCAAGTCACAGCTCCTCACCTGTATGTTTCTTCTTGTCTTTGCCAAAAAAATGGTGTAGTTGAGGCCATGACCCCTCTTTGAAAAAAAAATTATTTCTTTAATTTTTGTGGGTACGTAATAGGTGTAGATATTTATAGGGTACATGAGATGTTCTGATACAGGCATGAAATGTGAAATAAGCATATCGTGAAGAATGGGGTATCTATTCCCTCAAGCATTTAACCCTTTGAGTCACAAAGAATTCAGTTACACTCTTTACCTGTGCTACCAGCTGAGTCTCCCAACTAGTCTATTTGCTTCCAAAGTTTCCCTCATCCAATCGGCCCTTCATACTTTAGTCACAGTTATTGCTCTAAAACACACTTGATCATACCACAATTCTGCCCCTCTTAAAAGCCCTCTGTGGCTTCCTGTGGTCCTTAGAATAAAGCCTAGAGCTCTTTTGTTAAGAACATGTAAGTTTATGAACTATTGGTTATTCTAAATCATCTTATGTACAGCCAGCTTTCTGGTTGGTTTCTATCATAATGCTTTAAAAAGCCAAACTTCTGTCATGGCACTAATCTGGTTAATTTTGGAGCATTTTTGTAATTTGTAAAAAATATTGTAATTTTTTGACTCAACTCTTCAGAATGCAGGTTTCACTGGGGTGGGGTTCTCTCTGCCGTGTTCTCCGTTGTATTCCCCATGCCTAAATCAGTATCTTTAAGCTCCCATTGAATGAATATGTGAATTTATGTATATATGAATGTATACCTACTCTTCCAGCCTCCTCTTTAACCACTTCCCCTGAATACTTCCTTTGCTCCAGTCATAGGGAGAAAACTTACACTTCTCTGAAGAGTCATGATGTTTCCAATTCTCTGCTTAAATAAATGCAATTCCTTTTCTTTGATTGTCTTTTCTCCCTCCCCTCTATTTTTTCACAGTGACTCCTAATGGTCATTCATAACAGCTTCTCCTGAACCCTAGTTTTATATACTCTCTCACAATACTCTATGCTTATTTTGATTACATTGTATTTTTCTTTTTTTCACATTTAATTATTTTCTTGTCTTTTTGCCTTACTAGACTGAACAACTTGAGAGCAGGAATCATGTCTTACATGTTTTTGTCTCGTTGTTGCTCTGAGAGACATGATAAGTTCCCAATAAGTATGTGTTGTAGGAAGAGATAGTCTTTCATGGTCTTATATGGTGCTTCATCCCATACTACCTTCTTGGTATTGATCAGCTAAATTATTGAATTCAGTACTTCTTTTACAGCATTTTCCTGAATTGTGATCTCACCTCATATTATTAATGTGCTCCCCAATCCAATCTCCATCTGTTATATGTCCAGGTGGATGGTCTCCAACTGGCCAGTTGGAGGAAGTTTTTCTCTTTTTCTGTTCCTAGCCCCTAAAAAAGAAGTTACAAATACAATTTTTTCACAGAATCTTGGCAAGTAGCATAACTGAGTACAGCAGGCATTAAAATACAATAGGGATTGGAGAGGATTGTGGTGAACTAGAGAGTATAGAGCTAATTGATTTAGATGAGGCAGTTCTGCTTAGTTATACTTGATTTTTGTCATGCAGAAATGTAGGGGCCAGGGTGTCTACTTACTCCACTTTTAAAAAAGAAAAATGCAAATCTGGATATTTAGTAGAATGTCCTGAATTTTTTGGCCTTTGTGTAGGATAAACAAAGCACATCTGCATGTTAAATGCAACCCAAGGCTTTGTCTGTTTGCAACTTCTTTAATTTAACCCCTTTGAAGCTCTATAAGTCCCCAATGGCCAAACCAATTCACATCATACCTATAATTGAGCCCTTGTGTGCTAGACTTATTTGGTCAGCATTCTGGGACTCCCAAAGTCTACAATGATGTCATCCATTTCTGAAATCCTGTGACAATGATATGTGTTGGAGATGTAGTTGGGTGTAATATAATATGGAAGGACCATGGACTTTGAAGACAGACGGACATATATTTGAAGCCCTTCTCTGAAAGTTATTTAGTCATGTGATTTTTTTGAGAATTGCTTAAAGTCTCTGAATCTCAGTTTACTGATTCATAAAATGAAAATGATTAGACCATTATCATGGTTGTAGTACAGGCTTTTTGTGACAATGGGTATAAAATGCCTCGCACAAATTGTGCTGCCTTGTTTGGTTGTTCACCAATCCTGATGGGCTCAAAATTATTTCCCCCCTGAGATACTTATAATAGATTGTTCTGTACTCTGTGCATTCTGTATTTTCAAAAGATAGTAAGTCTCACAGAAAACAGTGAACACATACTTCTTTTTCTGTTCCCAAAGATCATTTTTAAATTTCGTCAAATCAATATTTTTTTTTAATTTAAAGGAAATCCAATGAGAAATCTTAATATATCAAAGGATAAATGGGGAGCTACTCTGGTTTAAGCAGAGGTAGGGATGGCAGGCAAGCCATGCATAGTCAATCTTACTTCATAAGATACTGCCACAGGCCATTTGCTATGGCTCATGCCTCTAATTCCAGCACTTTGTGAGGCCAAGGTGGGTGAATCACCTGAGAACAGGAGTTTGAGACTAGCCTGGCCAACATTGCAAAACCCAGTCTCTACTAAAATAAATAAATAAGTATTGCCAAAGGCTCACAGGGTCACTGAGTGGAATGTTAGCTTTCTATAGATCAGGGTTTGAGAAACCATGGGCTAGAGAATAATACTTTACATTCAGGGCCTCAATAGAAGTCTATAATTTGACTCATCTATTGACAAAGTGAAGTTTCTCCAGAATTAGAGTATTGCGCCTCCAGTAGCAGCTCTAAACTTCTGCCGTATGTGTACCCATATTTCTTAAGTGCAGTCATGCTGATGAAGGCTAAATACATTTTGCTTCACAAACCTATGTCTTTGAATAGCTGTGCACTGATGACTCACTGATGATATTTTAGTATTGTTTTGGTTAACTGTTAAATTTTAAAAGGAATATGCCCATGCCAAAATTGTATTCTGTACAGAAGTCAAATTAGTTTTGAAGCAAGAGTTTGGTCATAACTGAAGTATTGAAAAATTATATCTTCCCATTTGAAAGCTGTAACACCCATCAGGTGAAATAACTGCTGTAACACAATTATTGCTTCAGTGGGCTGAGTCTCTGAAAACCTTTAAAGAATATTTTAACGCACCATGTCAAGACTAGGGAAACTTCATTCACATGGTGACAGCTCCTCCTTGTCTGCTGTGTATAAATTACTTGCTAAGTAAGAGAAAATACTTAAGGCAAGTTCACTAAATCTGGCCAGAAAGGGCAAAGATTTTTTTGTGTAACAGCTCAAAAGCACAGGCAACCAAAACAAAAATAGACAAATGTGATTACATCAAGCTTAGAAGCTCTACACAACAAAGGAAACAATCAACAAAGTGAAAAGACAACCTGCAGAATGGGAGAATGCACATGTACCCTAGAACTTAAAGTATAATAAAAAAAAAAAAGAAAATATTTGCAACCTCTCCGTTCTGACAGGATTAGTAACCAGAATACATAAGGAGCTCAAACAACTCAATAGCAATAAAGCAAATAATCCAGTTAAAAATGGGCAAAAGATTTGAATAGACATTTCTCAAAATAAGATATACAAATGGCCAACAGGTATATGAAAAAATGCTCAACATCACTAATCATTAGATTAATTCATATTGAAATCACAATGAGATATCATCTCATACCAGTTAAAATGGCTGCTGAGAAAAAAAAAAAAAACAGGAAATAATGGATGCTGGCAAGGATGTGGAGAAAGGAGAACTCTCAGACATGGTTGGTGGAAATTTAAATTAGTACAACCACAATAGAAAACTGTATGGAGGTTCCTCAAAAAAACAAAAATAGAACTACCATATGATCCAGCAATTCCACTACTGGGTATATATCCAAAAGAGAGAAAAATCAACCTTTCAAAGAGATACCTGCACTCCCATGTTTATTGTAGCACTATTCACAATTGCCAAAGTATGGAATCAATCTAAATGTCCATCAATGAGTAAATGAGTTAAGAGAATGTGGTATATATACACAATGAAATATTATTCAGCTATAAAAAAAGGAATGAAATTATGTCATTTTCAGCAACATGGATGGAACTGGAGGTCATTATGTTAGGTGAAGTAAGCCAAGCACAGAAGGATAATTTTTGCATGTTCTTACTAATATGTGGGAGTTAACATATTGGATCTCATAAAGATAGGGAATAGCTTGTTGTTATTAGAGGACAGGGAGGATAGCAGGGAGGAGAGATAAAGGGAAGTTGATTAATGGGTACAAATAACTGTTTGATAGAAAAAAATAACACCTAGCATTTGATGGATCAATAGGGTGATTATAGTTTACAATAATCCATATTTTAAAATAGGTAAAAGAGAATAATTTGAATGTTTCTAGCATGAAGAAAAGACAAATATTTAAGGTGGTGGATATCCTAAGTACACTGCTTTGATCTTTACAAATTATATGAATGTATTAAATTATCACATGTACCCCCCAAATACATGGTACATAATAGATGTGTATATCTATTATGTATCATTAAAAAGTAAAACAAAAATAATTGGCCAGCAAAAAGGAAGGCCTTCTAATAAAGGAATGAAGTAGCCGCCAGTGATGTTTCAGATCCTGGAAAGACTTCCGTCCCCCCCAAACACAACCCCGAACCATTTGTTGAAGCCTAGAGTCCCTTTAACAAGGGAAAAAGCTTCTCAATTTTTAGAGAGGATATTTCTCATCTCCTATAGAAGGAATTACAGAAATGGAAACTCAACTGCATCCCAAGACGCAGTATAATATAGTTGCCAAGTATGTGGTTTCTGGAGACAGACACTATGGGTTTGAAACCCTGTTCTGCAGCTAAACTAGTTGTGTGGTCTTAGGCAAGTCACTCTGACCAGTTTTCTCTTCTGTAAAATGGCGATGATAGTGTTACAGTTGGACCTCCATACCGGGGGGTCCTGGATCTGTGGATTGAACTAACAGTGGATTAAAAATATAGTAATGCACCACATAGTCAATCAATGATGGACCATATATATGGCAGTGATCCCATAAGATTATAATACTGTATTTTATTGTACCTTTTCTATGTTTAGATATATAAATACTTACCATTGTTTTACAATTGCCTACAGTATTCGGTATAGTAACATGCTGTACAGGTTTGTAGCCTAGAAGTTTTAGGCTATACCACATAGCCTAGGTGTATAGTAGGCCATACCATCTAGATTTGTGTAAGTACACTCTAGGATGTTTATACAATGATGAAATCACCTAATGTTGCATTTCTTATAACGTATCCCCTTTGTTAAGAAGCACATGACTGTACTAAAAAAAAAAAAAAAAAAAAAAGTCAATACTAAAAAATAATACAGATAAAGTACAGTATAACAACTATTTACATAGCATTTACTTTGTATTATATGTCATCTAGAGATGCTTTAAAGTATACAAGAGGCTGTGCATAGGTTATATGCAAATACTATGCCATTTTATATCAGCGACTTCAGCTTTCTCAGATTTTGATATACATCAGGGATCCTGGAACCAATCCCTAAGCAGACCAAGGGATGACTGCACTTATCTCAAACAGTAGATGAGGATTCATGTGTGATTGCTTAGATAAATATTATCTAATTAGCCCATATTTTTGAATACTTACTTTTGAATACTTGCCAAAAACTGCATTGAGAATTTTGTGTGCATTTCCATGTTTAATTCTCACTACAGTTCTGCGTGATGGCTACTATTAGTATCTCCTTTTGACAGATGAAGGAATCGAGGCACAGAAATGGTTATGAACTGTCTCTAGTAAGTGGGGAAGGCAGAATACAAAATCACATCTGTCTCCATGGCCCATGTCAGTGGCCACTATATTATACTCTCCCTCATCATATTTCATCTGGAAATGGCTTAGCATTACTGAAGGAGATGCTACTTTTTCCAAAGCCCTGCATTATATGTTTATTTATTCACTTTTCATTATGAAAAATTCAACATTCTAGGTAAGCTTTATGAGAGTATTTCAGAATAACAAGGGTATAATCCTCCTGCTTCAAGTATCTTCTGCCTATCTGTGGTGATGAGGCTCAGGTGCACATAAAAATTAGGGAATAAACAAAAAAGGCTTACAATATGAGATAACCAGTAATTTCCACTTTTTATTTTATTAAGCAGCAAGACATTTAAAAAAATTATCTAGACATAGTTGCAACTTTATGTCTTTTCTCCTGATCCCCTCTTCCTCAAGCCTAAGGTTGCAATATAGAGAAAATAAATTTTTAGTTACTTGTCCACAGTAACATTTGAGTCAAGAAACACTGGTAAGAGTTGGACAGCATATGTATGAATGCCTGTTCAACAAGGAGATTAGACTCAATCAGCAATAAGATTTTACTGGATGTACTTCAATTTTCATTTTTAGAAAGTCTGCTTTTCACATCGTATCTCCATGAGAGACAATGTAACATAGGGAAACCTAAATTTAAACTGGCTGGATCCAAATTCTGGTCCTGCACTTGGTATCTGTATAACCCCAGACAAGTTATTTACACCCTCTGTACCTCAGTTTCTTAAGTTGTAAAACAAGGATGATAAAAAGTATTTGTGCTACAATATAGTTGTGAGGATTAAAAATCTAAAGCAATTAGGCTAGTGTCAAGACCATAGCAACTTCTTGAATAACATTAATTATCTATGATGGTGGTAATGACAATGACAATGGCAATTGTGTTAATGAAAGATTTCATTTGCAAAAGATTTTATGGCTGTGATTATTAATTATAAGTGTCAATTTAGAGGACGTATTTAGATAAAATTCATATTTACATTGGTGTCCTATTCAACACCCTATTGGAAGTTCTGGACGAAGCAATCTGGCAAGTGAAAGAAATAAAAGGTATCCAAATAGGAAAAGAGTAAGTGAAACTAGCCCTGTTTGCAGATGACACGATTCTATATCTAGAAATCCCCATAGTCTTGTCCCAAAAGCTCTTTGATCTGATAGACAACTTCAGCAAAGTTTTGGAATACAAAATCAAGGTAAAACAAATCAATAGCATTCCTATACACTAACAGCATCCAAACTGAGAGCCAACTCAGGAACACAATTCCATTCACAATTGCCACAAAAAGAATAAAATACTTAGGAATACAGCTAACCAGGGAGGTTAAAGATCTCTACAATGAGAATTACAAAACACCGCTCAAAGAAATCAGAGATGATACAAACAAGTGGAAGAACATTCCATGCTCTTGGATAAGAAGAATAAATATTGTTAAAATGGCCATACTACCCTAAGCAATTTACAGATTCAATGTTATTGCTGTCAGACTACCAATGGCATCTTCACAGAACTAGCAAAAACTATTCTAAAGTTCTTATGAAACCAGAAAAGAGCTCTAATAACCAGGGCAATTTTAAGTAAACAGAACAAAGCTGGTGGAATCACATTGCTGGACTTTAAACTGTACTAAAAGGCTACAGTAACCCAAACAGCATGGTACTGTATAAAAACAAACACATAGAACAATGAAACAGAATAGAGAGCCTAGAAGTAAAGCCACACACCTGCAACCATCTGATCTTTGACAAAGTTGACAAAAACAAGCAATAGGGAAAGGACTCCCTATTCAATAAATGATGGGA
Organism: Piliocolobus tephrosceles; assembly: GCF_002776525.5. NCBI lineage: Eukaryota > Metazoa > Chordata > Mammalia > Primates > Cercopithecidae > Piliocolobus > Piliocolobus tephrosceles. The sequence goes on along the minus strand of NC_045445.1, from coordinate 40,782,703 downwards.
TAACTGGCTAGCCATATGCAGAAGACTGAAACTGTACCGCTTTCTTACACCATGTACAAAAATCAACTAAAGATATATTAAAAACTTAAATGTAAAACCTAAAACTATAAAAACTCTGAAATATAACCTAGGAAATACCATTTTGGACATAGGAATGGCAAAGATTTCATGCCAAAATTCCAAAAGCAACTGCAACAAAGGCAAAAATGGACGAACTGGACCTAATTAAACTAAAGAGCTTCTGCACAGCTTCTGCACACTATTTTAACAGAGTAAACAGACAACCTGTGGAATTGAAGAAAATATTTGCAAACTACACATCTGACAAAGGTCTAATATCTAGAATCTACCAGGAACTTAGACATATAAGCAAAAAACAATCCCATCAAAAAGTGGACAGAAGAGGTGAACAGAAACTTTTCAAAAGAAGACCTACATGCAGCCAAGGAGCATATGAAAAAATGCTCAGTATCACTGATCATTAGAGAAATGCAAATCAAAACCACAATGAGATACCATCTCACACCAGTCAGAATGGCTACTATTAAGAAGTCAAAAAATAACAGATGCTGGTAAAGTTGTGGAGAAAATGGAATACTTACACATTGCTGCTGGGAGTGTAAATTAGTTCAACCAGTGTGGAAAGCAGTGTGGCGATTCCTCAAATAACTAAAAATGGAATTTCCCTTCAACCCAGAAATCTCACTACCTGGATTTATATTCCCAAAAGAATATAAATCATTCTACCCTAAAGACACATGAACATGTATGTTAATTGCAGCACTGTTCACAATAGCAAAGATATAGAATCAACCTAAATCTCCATCAATACTAAATTGGATAAAGAAAATGTGGCACATATACATCATGGAATACCATGTAGCCAAAAAAAGAATTAGATCATGTTCTTTGCAGGGACATGGATGAAGCTGGAGGCCATTATCCTTAGCAAACTAATGCAGAAACAGAAAAGCAAATACTGCATGTTCTCACCTATAAGTGGGACCTAAATAATGAGAACACATGAACAGAGAGAGGGAGAACAGACACTGGGGCCTACCCATCTGTACACCAAATCCCCGAGTCATGAGTTTACCAACATAACAAACCTGCACCTATACCCCTAAACCTAAAATAAAAGTTAAAATATTTTAAAACACTGTGCAGATTTTGACTGTCCAGCTTCCATAATCACATGAGCCAATTCCTTGTAATAAAGCTCTTCATGTATATATACACATCCTGTTGATTCTGTTTCTCTGGAAAACCCTGACTAATACAATGGCTAATATAAATGTTAAAGCCACCAGACTACATTTTTCCTAAGCAATCTTCCTATGTTTGCTACTCTACGAACATAATTAATTTTATTATAAATCCTGGATGTACATAAAGGGATACAATTTATGCTTACTATAGGTTAGCTTAAGGCAGATTTCTTGAGAAAAGAGGATTGTGAAAGAAATAGTGCATAGAAATTGGAGGAAAGGAGGAAAAAATATTCTCCAGGTAAGAGAAAACATGGAATTACGCATGGGAAAAAATATGTGAAATGTATATATTTGTATGATGTGTAATTGTAGAATTGGTCGGACTGAAGTCAATAACCCTGTTAAATTTTGTATATCTGTTATCTATCTACCTATCTATCTTGTTGACCCTCTGTATTCATAGGTTCTGCATGTGTGGATTTAACCAACCATGGATCAAAATTTTTTTTTCAATTGCGTTTGTACCGAACATGTATAGGCTTTTTTTGGCCATTATTCCCTAAACAGTACACTGTAACAATCTGCTTATATAGGACTTCCAGTGCATTAGGTATTATAAGTAATCTAGAGATTATTTAAACTATACAGAAGGATGTGCAAATACGACATCATTTATATCGGGAGCATTTGCAGATTTTTGGCATCCATGAGAGGTCCTGAAGCTAATTCCACACATACAGAGGAACTACAGTGTGTGTATATATATATATATAAAACCTTGGGTTATAATGCCTATATGAGGATAGAAGATGAGCCGTTCTTAGATCTGCCCTAAGCCCAGGAACGCGTTCTTAGAAGAATTGTAGGGTCAAAGTTATGCAATTTAAAATTTTTATAGATGTTGCCAAGTTGCCATCTCAATAAGTTGCAGAAACAACCTAAATGTCCATTGATGATGAACAGATAATAAAAATGAGGTATATACATAAAATATGAGATTATGGCAAAAAAGTCATATAAAAATTGAATTAAAAGATAAAAATAAGAAGTATAAGCTTTATTATCCAACATAAGCTCCATCAAGTTTAACACACTTTTGTAATAATGATACCAGACATTTAGTCCATCCCTAAAGAACTTAGGGTCCTCGGAATTTAACCATACTATGCAGTCTTTTTTACATTATTAATTAAAGAAAAATGTGTGCCATTTAAATACTTTTTAAGATTAGGAAACCAAAAAAAGTCAGAACAGCCAAATCAGGACTGTAAAATGGAGGATTAATCATTTCCCATCAAATCACTTGCAAAATTTCCCTTGTTTGATGACAAGAATGAGCAAAAGCATTGTCATGGTGGAGAAGGACTCTCTGGTGGAGCTTTCTTGGGTGTTTTTCTGCTAAACACTCTTACATTAAGCAGATGCCATCATTCATTGGTCCTCCAGAAAGTCAACAAGCAAAATGCCTTAAGCATCCCAAAAAGCTATTACCATGACCTTTGCTCTTGTCTGGTCTGCTTTTGCTTTGACTGGATCACTTTCACCTCTTGGTAGACATTGCTTTAATTATGATTTGTCATCAGAGTCATACTAGTAAAGCCATGTTTCATCCTTGTTCCAAATCTTTGAAGAAATGCTTCAGGGTCTTAATCCCACTTGCGTAAAATTTCCATTGAAAGCTCTGCTCTTGAACAGCGAGTGCACCTGTCTGATTCTTGCTTTGGAAGCTTCCTCTCAGGGGTGTACTCCACCCTGTGAGGTGTGGTGTGTCAGACTGCCCCTATTGGGGGATGTCTCCCAGTTAGGCTACTCAGGGGTCAGTGACCCACTTGAGCAGGCAGACTGCCCCTTCTCAGATCTCAACCTCCAGTATGGCGATTCCTCAAGGATCTAGAACTAGATGTACCATATGACCCAGCCATCCCACTACTGGGTATATACCCAAAGGATTATAAATTATGCTACTACAAAGACACATGCACACGTATGTTTATTGCGGCACTATTCACAATAGCAAAGACTTGGAATCAACCCAAATGTCCATCAGTGACAGACTGGATTAAGAAAATGTGGCACATATACACCATGGAATACTATGCAGCCATAAAAAAGGATGAGTTTGCGTCCTTTGTAGGGACATGGATGCAGCTGGAAACCATCATTCTTAGCAAACTATCACAAGAAGAGAAAACCAAACACCGCATGTTCTCACTCATAGGTGGGAACTGAACAATGAGCTCACTTGGACTCGGGAAGGGGAACATCACACACTGGGGCCTATCATGGGGAGGGGGGAGGGGGGAGGGATTGCATTGGGGAGTTATACCTGATATAAATGATGAATTGATGGGTGCTGACGAGTTGATGGGTGCAGCACACCAACATGGCACATGTATACATATGTAACAAACCTGCACGTTATGCACATGTACCCTAGAACTTAAAGTATAATAATAATAAAAAAAAGAACTTAAAAAAAAAAAAAAAGAAAGCTCTGCTCTTGTCTGCAGCTGATGTGGGTGCAATGGTTTTGGTATTTATTGAGTGGAAAGTTTGTTCAACTTTAATTTTTCTGTCAGAATTGTGTAAGCTAAAGCAAGTGAGATGTCTATGATGTTGGCTATTGTTTCTGCTGTTAATTGTTGGTCCTCTTCAAGTAGGAAAGGAACAAGACTTTTTTTTTTCCCCTTGCAAATAGATGTGGATAGTCTGCCGCTGTGGGCTTTATCTTCATTGTCTCGTCCTTTTTTAACATGCATTATCTATTTGCAAACTGCTAATTTACTTGAAGCATTGCCCCATAAACTTTTTGTAAACATAAATGAATTCACCATTTTCCACCCAAGCTTCAACATAAATTTAATGTTTGCACTTGCTTTAATTTTAGCAGAATTTATGTTGCTCTCAGAGGGGGTCTTTGCAAGCTGATGTCTTATGCTACTTAGTGCCTCCAGCTAGATCCTGTTTAGATGTGTTATAACAAGTTAATATGAATTTATTTAGGTGTGAAAATGTTTTTAAATCCATGCATCTTTTTTCCATAAAATGTATTTTCCATGAACTTTTTTGAAGATCCCTCAGAGTCTTATTCAGCCTTAAAAAGGGAGGGAAATTTTACCATTTGCAACAAAATGGATGAACCTTGAGAATATTATGCTAAGCAAAATTCACCAATTATAGAAGGACAAATCCTGTATGATTCCACTAATATGAAGTGTCAAAAATTGCTGAAATCATAGAAGTGGAGAATGAATGGTGGTCGCCAGGGCTGAGGAGACGGGGTAATCGAGAGTTGCTATTTAGCAGGTACAAGTTTCAGTTAGGCAAAATGAGTAAGTTCTAGAAACGTGCTGTAAAACATTGTGCCTATAATTAAAAATTTTTAAGAATTACACACTTAAAAGTCTGTTAAAAGGATAGATCTCATGTTAAATATATTACAGCAATCAAAATAAAAGATTCATTTTTACTAACACTTTTGAGAAATTACAAGTATTTTTCTTTAATTGTATATGTTGTTCTATACCTATTAAAATATCTTTAAAAATGAAGGTGAAATGAAGACATTTTTAGGTACAAATCTGAAAGAATTAATCAGCAGCAGATCTGGACAATAACAAATGTTAATTGAAGTTTTGTTTTGGCAGAAGGAGGATAGTAACAAATGGATATATAAATCCACACATCTCCCAGCATAGTAAGAATTAAATGAGATAAAACATGTAAGCTACATGGACATTGCTTGGCACATTGGCAGTCCTTAATGAATATTATCCATACTTATAATAGCAATTATTATTATTTAAGGGAATACAAACTAACCAGAGAGAAAGGCCAAGGAATAAAACTGGTCATGTAAGGAGATGAAGTACTCCTAGTAAAAATCTCATGGACAGTGCTGATGGAAACTTATTAAGGTAGTGGCAATAATCCAGTTCTCTTTCTAGTTTGGTCCTAAGTCTGGGGAGGGACAATGGTGGGGAATTAGACATGATCCTAAAAAATGATTTGGTTATCTATAACAATGAAAAAGAGGCCCAATTCATATAGTGAAAAAATAGACATATTGCAACTGGCACAGTGAAGCATAGAATTCTTTATATTTATTATATAGTATATTAAGCTGATCGTATTTCACTATATATTCAAATAGAAGGAAAGCATTTTAAGGAGAAGAACACTTTAAAATTATGGCACTTCAAAAGATATAGTAAGTGTTATATTAACACTGGTTATTAAATGTTCCAAGTATATGTCCAAAATAAAATCATAAGCTGATTGTTTAATATTTCAATATTTTAATACAAAGCATTTCAAACATACAAAAATATCAAAAGACTTGTAGAGTGAACACTCATGTTTCTACCACTCAGAATCTATAATTTACATTTTACTATCAGATTTTATCACACATCTTTCCTTCATTTATCCTTCTGTATACCCATACATAATCTTATAATTTGAATCCTTTCAAGGTATGTGGCAGACATTGGTCCATTCTCCCCTAAACACTTCAGTCTGCATATATGTAATTAGATTTCAATGTTTTACTTTTTGTTATTTTTTTTTCCTTTTTAAGGTGAAGTACTATTCTATAGCATGCACTGGCAAATGCTATGTATTAAACTATGTATACTATGTATGTATATGTATGTATACAAATGCTATGTATGTAAACTATGTATAAACTATGTATTAAAATTTTTTTCTGGATATAGAGCATTACTATAATCCCTCAAATTTTCCTCTTGCACTTTTCCATTCTAACCATGCCCTGAACCCTACAAGAAGCAGTATTGTACTGATTTTTTTGTTGTTATTCACTCTATATTGAATTTACCTTACTTCAATTATCACTTAAATACATTTCAATTTTTTTGTATGGCTTCTTTCATTTAGCATAATGTTTTTGGAAATTAACTCTGTTTTTGCACACATTCTTTTTTTGTCCCTTTTCATTGCTGAGTAGTATTTCTTTGTGCAGATATACCATACTATGCTTATTCACTCTCATGTTGACAGCAACATGACTTACAATTGCGAATTGTTTAGGGAGCACTCTATAAAGTATTTTTCACCTCCATATTTTTTTGTTTCCATCATATAGAAAAATTTGCCATGCAATGGTCAATTTAGATTTGCTGTTTTCTCACCATGATAGGGAAGGAAGTATGGGAGTTTTTGAGTTGCCAGTTAAAATGTGTAGGATAGCCAACCTCCACAATGGCTTATCTAGTCAAAAAATATATTCTTTCAAGTTTTTCTTTCAGCAGAAAAATGTTTATGTTGTGGGAAAATGTCTCTATATAATTTGAATAGTATTATTCTATTATTGAATTTATCATTACAAATGAAGTTTTTCTAGCTTAGTTGAACAAAAAATAGGACACCACTAAAACAGAATGAAGGAGAAAGAGCATATTTGAATATAAAGATAATGTATCAGAAGTTAAAGGGTGTTATGTTTGAAATGTCTGTGGAACCTTAAAATAAGTCCTAAATATAAGTATGATATAGATTGATGCTATTGCGCTTAGATCATTGGAGACATTAAGACATTGTTTTTTTGTAGAGTTTGGGGGTTCAGGAATTGTGGACCACTTTCTTAAGACATTTATGGTGATGAAACAAGGAGAGAAATAGTAGCTTGAGGGATACCTTCGGTTAAAAGAGAATTTTACAAAAATAAAATGGGGTCCTCGATCATGATTGTAGACTAAGGAGAAGGATCTCTTGGGGGCTACAAGGAATTTAATCACAAGAACAATGTGAATATTTAGCCTTTGAAAGAAACATGGGCTTTTTTTTTTTTTTTTGAAAAAGGAAAGAATGTGGCCATTTGCTTTTTACCTTATGTTTGTGTGAGATGGTGATATTTGTTGTTGTTTATCAACCATTGACAATTACCCTTCACTTTTGCTATTTTATGTAGACAAACCAGCCCTCTATGTGTCCCATCAAATTAACTAAACTAGAAAAAATAAATCAACACGCAAAATACGCAGACAAATACAGAAGATGGAAGAGAAGGAGTAGAGTTAAAAGTATATTTGTGAGGCTTCTTTTATTTTACTGGGTCTAGAGCACTTATATTAAACAAAACTACACGCTAATATGCTAGGTGCTAAGGATATATTGATGAATCAAATATGATACCACATAATAACTATTGTTATATGAGTGCATAGGAAGATTTTTGGGATTGTATTAATCATGGTTCTGCAGAAAAACAGAACTAGTAGATCTATCTATCTATCTATGCTCATAATCAGAGGAGCCAATATCTTATAATAAGTACTTTTATATATATGCTATTTTTAAATAAAGATAGTTATTCTAAAGTATTTATATAGTATATCTTTATACATGTACTATACATATGAAAATAGTTATAACTATATATAAAGTTTGTATATATATATAAAGATAGTATATATAAAGTTCATAAACTATCTTTATATGTATATATACTAACTTTATATAGTTTATAAACTTTACATGTACTATCTTTATATATATATATGAAGATAGCCATAACTTTATATATATAATATAAAGATAATTATTATAAGGTATTGGCTCATCTGATTATGGAGCCTGAAATGTCCCCCAATCTGCAATGTGTTGTCTGCAAGCTGGAGACCCAGGAAAGCCAGTGGTGTAATTTGAAGGCCTGAGAGCTGGACTGCCAATGGTATAGATTCCAGTTCAGGTCTAAAGGCCTGAGAATCAGGAGTGCTGAGGGCAGAAAAGCAATGTTGCACCTGCAGTCATCAGGCAGAGTTAATTTAACCTTCCTCTGCCTTTTTGTTCGATTCTGGCCCTCAATAGATTGGATGAAGCCTACCCACACTTCGAAGGGCATTCTGCTTAACTCTGTCCACCAATTCAAATGCTGATCTCTCCCAGAAATATCTCCACAGCCACACCCCAAAATAATCTTTAATCAGCTATCTAGGCATTCCATGGCCCAGTCAAGTTGACACATAAAATTAACCATTACAAGAAGCATAGCTAATAAATACTGAATTATCTGGGGCAGGTCAGTAAGGGCTTTATAAGGGAGGTGAAGTGCATCTCTGTGTTTTTGTTTGTTTTGTTTGTTCGTTTGTTTGTTTTTGTTGTTGTTGTTGTTTTGAGTCAGGTACACCCTGGCTTCCAATAAAGCAGCAAGATTTTGCTAAACTGAAAACACATAATTGCTTCCTGATCTCCACAAAGCTCATTATAAAAGTTTTCCATCTCTAACTGTTTATTGCTTTAAATGTACTTAATTTTTCCTCCTTTGACACAAGAAGTTAACATACAATTTTCCCTAAGGTGTAAGAGATTGATAGTAACTACTGAGCTATTATTACGGACATTGTTCTTTAAAACATTCTCTCAAATAATGAAATTTATGAGGTTTATGTCCTGTTACTCTTAATTTTTATCAGTTCTCTAACGTTTGCATCTTTCATTTCTATACTGATGCACGTCAGTTTAGTGTCATTGCAATGAAATCATTGAAAGAAGCCTTTTAGATTAATGTGGGCAATATGTTTAAGGTTGTCATTGGCTTCATAATAAATAATGTCTGTCTTAAAACAAGAAAATTATTATGCCCTAGCTGTTGCTAACATAGTCAGATTTTAGTCATTTAAATAGCATGAATGTGCTTTGGGGGAATTATTGATGCCTCACTACATTGTGCAACATGTTGTAGCCCATTGAAGGTTATGACATGCTCTTGAATTGAACAAGCTCTTTATTATGTTTATTCAATCAAAAATAATCCAATTCTAGAGGATCAATGCAACATAAAGGCTTCTGGAAATTTTGTGTTTTTAACTTTTATTTTAAGTTTGGGGCGTAAAAGTGCATGTTTGTTACATAGGTAAATTTGTGACATGGGGTTTGTGGCATGGATTATTTTATCACACCGGTATTAAGCCTAATACCCATTAGTTATTTTTCCTGATCCTGTCCCTCCTCCCCCCTCCCCCCTCCACCCTCTGAAAGGTCCCAGTGAATGTTGTTCCCCTCTATGTGTCTATGTGTTCTCATCAGTTAGCTCCCACTTATAAGTGAGAACATGCATTACTTGGTTTTCTGTTCCTGAGTTAATTTGCTAAGGATAATGGCCTATGGAGTAAAAGGAACACTTATACACTGTTGGTGGTCTTGTAAATTAGTTCAGTCATTATGGGAGGCAGTGTGGCAATTCCTCAAAGACCTAAAGATGGAAATTATTGAATCACAGTTTTGAGGATCAACTGGAAAAATGTCAAGAGGAGAAAATAGGAAGGAAAAGGCAATAAAGATAGATAGTAATGGGGATGATACTCTTCTTTTAAAAATGTAAATCCCTATTCTTTTGATTTTGTTTTCAGTTTTGGGGAGAGGTCACGTAATCTGACATAGAACACCTAAGCTAAGACAGAAGAGACCATATTGTCAAGAAAACTCTTGATACTTTCATGAAATGCAAAAATTTACTTTTGGAAGTAGCTTTTTAGACATTTCCTTTTGACTTCTTTATGATATTTCAGAAATTTGCAAAGGTCAAAATATGTTGCTCTCTCCTGACCTCATATCAGGTTGACTCATCATCAACCATTATGATAAATATATAAGAAAAATGTCTTCCTTGTTGTTAAAGCCTCAAAGTCTCAAATTGTTTTCTGATTGCATCAATGTTTTTGAAAAAAATAGCCACCGGTTGTTCATTATGGTGTTGAATTCCACGTGAATCTGCTAACTTGGGCATACCTAATTGAAAGAGGGACTGAGGCTATCTAGCATTATATTAGTGGCCCAGGAAAGAAAACTCTGTCCATTAAGGATACCTTATATTGGACAGTGACCAACTGACATAAACAGAGCCTTTCTTGCAAAGAGTTTGAATGTGAACCATATGGTCAAATACAGTAGAAGCAAAAATAGTAAACAGGGATAGGTGCTGTGTTCCAAAATCATTCAAGTGCTAGAGATTTTCTTGGATGACTATGATTGTGGAATGCTGAACAATGCTTCAAGCCTCCATGATGCTATTAGATTGTTAAGACTATTTCCTGTGCTTCCCTATGTCTCTATGTAGCCTTACAGTAAACCTTCATCACCTAACTTTATACATCAATACCTCTCTTATTTATGACATAAAAATTCTGAATGAAGACATTCTTTCTTTTCTTCTGGCATGTCCAGTGATTCTCGTTTTCAAAGCTAACCCATTATAATGAATCTATTTCTTATTTTTCTGATTAAGAGTGTTCTAATGTCACAATCTATTTGATAATCTTATTGGATCATGGAGAGAGAGGCTGCAGTTCTGGTCCCAATGTCCCATTCCCTGGGTTAACTATGGTGCATCCCTCTGTTTCATTCTTAGGTCTACCTGGGAGACCTAAGAATTGTTTGGGCAGGGAGATTTATTACATGTAAGTGATTTTGCTGGTTGTATGTTTTCAAATTTTATTCAGTGTCTCTGAATTTACAATCATATGCTTATACCTTGAATTGAGAAAAGACTGATTTTTCCTTCTCTGTTCCTCAGAAGGAAAGTCCATTGGTTTTCAATGAAGCCTGAGATTAACAGAAAATTCTTGTTCAAAAATTCACATTGGCTTTTCAGATCACAAGTGTCTAAGACAAAGAATATATAAGAATTTGTTTTTCTGCTAAGAAGGCATAGATGTGTTTAAAAAACAGAATTCGACTTTCAATAACTCAATTAAAAGGATATATATAAAACCTTAACTAATCAAAATGATGGGGGAAAGTGGCTACAAAAATGTTTACTTGCTGGGTGCAGTGGCTCATGCCGAGGCCAAGTCAGGTAGATCACTTGAACTCAGGATGTTCGAGACAAGCCTGAGTTACATGGTGAAACCCGATTCCTACAAAAAATGCACAAATTAGCTGGGCATGGTGGCATGTGCCTGTAGTCCCAGCTACTTAGGGAGCTGACATGAAAGGATCACTGGAGCAGGGGATGTTGAGGTTGCAGTAAGCCGAGATCAGGCCACTGCACTCCAGCCTGGGTGACAGAGCCAGACCCTATCTCAAATAAATAAATAAACCCACCACCTAAAACTGTTTACTTTTTTTGCCCCAACATATGATATTCCTTAATTTTCCCTTAGTCTACAAGCTTTTTAGAAAATCTCCTGAAATGTATGAAGTCAAGTTTGTTTCTTAATTTAAAGTTTCTAAAAGTTGATATTTAAGAGTGGCACATATTTTGGGGATACATGTTTTATTTTGATACATGTATACAATGTGTAATGATCAAGTCAGGGTAATTGAAATATCCATTACCTCAAATATTTATCTTTATTTCGTGTTGGGAACATGACAATACTTCTCTTCTAGTTATTTAAAAATATACAATAAATTCTTGTTAGCTATAATTTTCCTACTGTACTTCAAATACTAGAATGTATTCCTTCTATCTAACTGTATTTTTGTACCCATTAACCAACTTCTCTTCATCCCTCTTTTTTCTTCCCTTTACAGCCTGTGTGATAATTATCATTCTACTCTATACTTCCATGAGATCCAATTTTTTTGTTTAGTTCCACCTATGAGTTAGCACATGCAATATTTGTCTTTCTCTGCCTGGCTTATTTCCCTCAATATAATGACCACCAGTTCCATCCACATTGCTGCAAATGACATAATTTCATTATTTTTATGGCCAAATAGCATACCATGGTGTATGTGTGTGTGTGTGTATGTATATATGTGTGTGTGTATATGTATATATATGTGTATATATGTATATATGTATGTGTATATACATGTATATATACGTGTGTGTATATATATGTATATTACATTCTCTTTATCCATTTATTCATTGATGAGCACTTAGGTTGATTACATATTTTGGCTATTGTGAGCAGTGCTGCAATAAACATGGGAGTGCAGATATCTCATTTATATACCTATGTCCTTTCTTTTGGATATATACTCAATAGTGGAATTGCTGGATCACATAGTAGTTCTATTTTTAGTTCTTGGAGGAACCTTTATATTGTTTTTCATAATGGTTGTACTAATTTACATTCCCACCAACAGTGCATAAGAGTTCCCCTTTCTCCACATCCTTGACAGCACTTGTTACTTTCTGTCTTTTTGATAATAGCTATTTTAGCTGGGGTGATTGATATTTCAATGTTGCTTTGATATGCATTGCCCTAATGATTAACGATGATGAGCATGTTTTCATGTACTTCTTGGCCATTTGTATATCTTCTTTGAAAAATAATCGTTTGGTTTTTTTTGCCCATTTTCTAATTGGCTTACTTGAGGGTTTTTATTTTGCTAGTGAGTTGTTTGAGTTCCTTATATATTACAGTTATTAATCTCTTACCAAATGGATAGTTTGCAAAATTTTTCTCACATTCTATAGGTTGTTTCTCTACTTTGTTGATTGTTTCATTTGCTGTGCAGAAGCTTTTTAGCTTGATGTAATCTCATTTGTCTATTTTTGCCTTTATTGCATTTAGACTGCATTTCAGTTAGATAATATGTTGAAAGTACAGGCTTTTGAGGTCTTGGCCAAAAAATTTTTGCCCAGACCCATGTTATGTAGCATTTCCTAGGTGTTTTCTTCTAATAGTTTTATAATTTTAGGCCTTACATTTAAGTCTTTAATCCACTTTGAGTTGACTTTTATATATGGTAAAAGATGGGGATCTAGGTTCATTCTTATGTATATGAATATCCAATTTTGTATTAAAGGGACTCTTCTTTCCTCAATGTGTGTTCTTGGCACCTTCGTAAAAAATGAGTTGGCTGTAACTGATTAGATTTATTTCAAGGTTCCCTATTCTGTTCCACAGGTCTGAAATCATTTTTCCTGGGATCAATATTATTTATTTGATCCTGAGGATACTGTACCATTCTGATAGTCTATGGTTATTGACTAGGACAGAAAACTAGAAAAGTGGTAGGTGTAGGATATGCCTAATACATAGTCTTAAAAATGTGCTTTTTGTAAATGATCAATGCAATTTTGAATATGAAACTGTCTTTTGATCTATGACATCTGCCTAAATGTGGAGCCAGGAAAACAAAAGCTAATCAGTAAGTTTAACAGTTGTGGTGCTGAACATCTTTTTCAAAATAATTACATGATTTCTCTCACTTTCCACTTCACAAACATCTCAACATTACCATTGCAACATAACATTCTGTTTGACCAGAAAAGGGGAAATCTTAACTGTCAGAAAGAAAATAGAAATTACTTATGTACGTAGGTCCCTGTTCAATTTATTCTGCCATAGATTAAAAGAAAAAAATCCATTAGAATAAAATGCTAAACCCAAATACAAACTATGACACATTCTGCCACCTATTTTATATCCACTTAATGCTCTCTATTCCTGGTTGATGGAGAAATTTGGTGTTCTTATAAAGTAAGGGTTGTTTATGAATACAATTAAATCATGGAGGAGACATGAATGTGCATTCTATTATATATATATATATATATATATATCATGCTGGATGGCTTTACCATAATGTTACAGCTACTGAGAATTAATTCCAAGAGAAATAAAAGTTCTACGGTGCTCACTAGTGTCTGAACTTAAGTTTCTCCATTCATGTTGCTACCACATCTGCTTCCCGACTGCACAGAGAATCATGACATTGAGCCACTCAGCTGAGTGGAGATGTCCTGGAAGGACTTTAAAAAGTTGATATCCCCAAGGTGTATTATATTGAGTGCTTTGTGACTCAGATATGACATTAAGGAAATCTCATTGTTTTTGTTCTCTCATCTGTAAAATGAGGAGAGAATTGGCTGGCCTGAAAAACATTTTAGGGAAATTAATTCATTAACTAAGGTGACGGAAAAAAGAAGAATTACACAGAAGTTAAATTTAGCACAGAAAATGGTACATTAACAGTGGTCCATAACCAGGTCTACTGATATGAGTTACGTGCAGAAAGAAGTGCTATAAGGTTTGATTATTTTCTTAATCACCAGAACATAGTGTGATTCTTGCTGATATTTTAGACTGCATTTCAGTCAGATATCATATTGAAAGAGAGGTAGGAAGAGACAGGGAGACATATTGCTTTCTTTATATGAACTAAGTAGATTGACTCTGCAAGCTTTCAAATGAGAAGATTCAGTGAAATAACGCATAGCAAGTGCCAAGCATAGAGCCTGACACAGAGTAATTGCTTAATAACTGCAAATTCCTTTTCTGGATCACAAAAGCAGTATTTTTCTTCTCTGACAGCACCATTCTAAAAGGATCATACTCACCCAGACTGGCATATCTCCATTTATCACACCACCTCCACAAGCACACTGCATCTCTTAATGTATTAGTAAGCTAATTTTACTTGTCTTCTTCCACGTCTACCTTTTACAGATTAAGAAACTGTAGCACAGAGAGGTTAAGTAATCTGTCCAAGGTCACACGAGCCAGTTAGGGTGTTCACTGAAGTCATCAACTATGTGCCAGGTAGTGTGCTGGAATATGGGGATAAAATGGTAAGTAAAATTGATACAGCTTTTGCCTTTATGAAACTTACAATCTGGTAGTGGAGAGAAAGAGTAATCAATCATCAAACACACAAAGAAAGGTAAAGTCAAGTCTCTGGTAGGTGCTATGAAGAAAACGTACATGTGCTATGAGAATATATAAGAAAATATATAACTGGCATGGTCTGAGGGGTCAGAGAGGGCTTATCTGAAGAAATTATATTTGAGATAATAAAAAGTGCTAAAGAGTTAACTTAAAATAAGGGTGAAGGTGCCAGAGACGAGTGATTTAGTCAGCAGAATATGGAAAAATCTTTATTGTAGGGATGTTAGCCTAGAAAATCCACACATACATACACACAAGGTTAGTGTGATTGGAGCATAGAAACTGCAGGGGAGCTCAGTGTAAAGATGATATTGCAGGTGTGGGCATGAAGGAGCCTAAGCTGTGCCTACAGGCTATGTTAAGAAAATTTATTTTCGTGCTACAGCAATGAGAAGTAAATGAAAGATGTTAAGTATGGCAGAGGCTGGGAAAGGGTAGAGGCATGACATTACATAATTTCTGTTTTAAAAGACCAATCTTGTGGAAGTATAGAGAATAGATAGGAAGGGGGTGGAGTGGAGATCAGGAGGTAAACTTAGAGGCCATGGCACTAGTCTAGACGAGAGGTGGTGTTGGCTCAGACAAAGGTCATGGCAGTGGAGATGCTGAGAAGTAAATTGTCTTAAGACATGCAAAAGGGGTAAAATAAATAGAACATGATGACTGATGGAATATAGAAGCAAATAAAGGAGATGAGTGAACTTTGGCAGCAAATGAAAAAAAGTAATTCCTTAACAAAATGGTTTGCATTGATGCTATAAACTTGGCTGGCATAAAAATGAGATTTGTGAATTTCTTTTTCCCTTAGCTCCAACCCTTTCTTTGCCCCCTTCCTGCTATATGTAAGGTGATGCAATCAGCCTCTAGTTTCCAGCTATTGAACTCAAGGTTCTTGGCCAGAGTGTAGCTCTGCACTTGTTTAGAAATGAATGCCTCAGGATGAGAGGTTAGGTTAAACAAGCTTCTTGGCATAAAACCTGAAGATAACAGATGGAACACTGCACCCTACCCCAATATAGGGTTCCAGAATCTTAGACCAAAGTGGTCTGAAAAGGAAATGAATCTCTAGTCAGAGCCTACTAAAGATAAAAGATGCCAACACCTATGAAAGCAGTTAGACAACTCCAAATGTTGCCCAGATAAAAGCTTTTAAAATTTATTCGTTTTTGCTTGATTAAGGCAAGAGCTCTCTGCCACTGTTTTAGAGGGATTGTTTTTTATCAAGATGATGTGAACATGGAAGAAAACAGAATTCACTTGGAATACAATGAATGGTATATTTATGTGATGAATCATGTTTATTGATTTGTGTCTGTTTAACTA
Organism: Piliocolobus tephrosceles; assembly: GCF_002776525.5. Lineage (NCBI taxonomy): Eukaryota > Metazoa > Chordata > Mammalia > Primates > Cercopithecidae > Piliocolobus > Piliocolobus tephrosceles. The sequence goes on along the minus strand of NC_045445.1, from coordinate 40,766,577 downwards.
ACCTTGTATCCTGGGGATGAAGCCTACTTTATAGTTGTAGTTTAGCTTTTTGATGTGCTGCTGGGTTTGGGTTGCAAGTATTTTCTTGAGGATTTTTTCATCAGTGCTCATCAGGGATATTGGCCTGAAGATTTTTTTTTTTCTGCTTGTGTCTCTGCCAGGTTTTGTTAGAGGGATGATGCTGAACTCTTAGAATGAGTTATTTTGGAATAGTTTCAGTAGGAATTGTAACAGCTCTTCTTTGTACATTTGATAAAATTGGGCTGCGAATCCATCTTGTCCTGGACTTTTCTTTTTGGTTGGTAGGCTATTTATTACTGATTCAACTTTGGAGCTCATTATTGGTCTGTTCAGGGCATCCATTTCTTCCTGGTTCAGTCTTAGGAGGGTATATGTGTCCTGGATTTATTGATTGTTTACATGTTTTTGTGTGTGTGTCTCAGTTTCCTTCAATTTAGCTCTGATTTTGGTTATTTCTTGTCTTCTGCTAGCTTTGGGGTTCATTTGTTCTTGTTTCTGTAGTGCTTTCAGTTGTGATGTTAGGTTGTTAATTTGAGATCTAACTTTTTGATGTAGATATTTAGTGCTATGAATTTCCCTCTTAACATTCCCTTAGCTGTGTCCCATAAATTCTGGGATGTTGTATGTTTGTTCTCATTACTTTCAAAGTACTTCTTGATTTTTGTCTTAATTTCACTGTTTTCCCAAAAGTCATGTAGGAACATGTTTAATTTTCAGGTAATTACATGGTTTTGAGTGATTTTCTTAGTCTAGACATTTATTTTCTCAGTCTTTCTTCTATTATATTGTGGTTTGAGTGTGTGTTTGGTATGATTTTGGTTATTTTGTATTTGTTGAGGATTGTTGTATGCCCAATTATGTGGCTGATTTTAGAGTAAGTGCCCTGTGGACATGAAAATAATTATATTCTGCTGTTTTTGGATGGAGAGTTCTTGTAGAGGTCTATCAAATCCATTTGTTCCAATGTTGAGTTTGGGGCATGAATATCATGTTAATTTTCTGCGTTGATAATCTGTCTAATACTGTCAGTGAAGTGTTGAAGTCTCCCACCATTTTTGTGTGGGAGTCTATGTATCTTTTGTGAGTCTCTAAGAACTTGCTTTGTGAATCTGGGTGCTCCCGTGTTGGGTGCATATGTGTTTAGGATAGTTGGGTCTTTCTGTTGAACCAAACCATTTACCATTATGTAATACTCTTTTTTGTCTGGTTTGATCTTTGTTGGTTTGGAGTCTGTTTTGTCTGAAATTAGGATTACAATGCCACCTTTTTTCTGTTTTTCATTTGCTTGGTAGATTTTCCTCCATCCCTTTATTTTGAGCCTACGGACGTCTTTACGTGTAAGATGGGACCCTTGAAGACAATGTACTATTGGGTCTTACTTCTTTATCCAGCTTGCCATTGTGTGCCTTTTAAGTGGGGCATTTAACCCATTTACATTCAAGGTTAGTGTGGATATGTGTGGATTTCATCCTGTCATTGTCTTGATAGCTGGGTATTATGCTGGCTTGTTTGTGTAATAGTGTCCCTGATCTGCATATTTAAGCATGTTTTTGTATTAGCTAGTAGTGATCTTTCTTTTCTATATCTAGTGTTCTTTTCAATATCTCTTGTAAGGCAGGTCTGGTGGTAACAAAGTCCCTCAACATTTGCTTATCTGGAAAGGATCTTATTTCTCCTTACCTTAAGAAGCTTAGTCTGGCTGGATATGAAATCCTTGGTTGAATGTTTTTTTCTTTAAGAATGTTGAATATAGGTCTCCAATCCCTCTGGCTTGCAGGGTTTCAACTGAGAGGTCCACTGTTAACCTGACGGAGTTCTCGTTGTATGTGACCTACCCTTTCTCTGTACCTACCTTAACGTTCTTTCTTTCATTTCTACCTTAGAAGATCTGACCATTATGTGTTTTGGGGATGATCTTCTTGTGTGGAATCTTGCAGGAGTTCTCTGTATTTCCTGCATTTGACTGTTGGTCTCTCTAGCAAGGTTGGGGAAGTTTTCATGGACAATATCCTGAAATACGTTTTCCAAGTTATTTGCTTTCTCCCCATCCCTTTCAAGGATAATGATTCATAGATTTGGCCTTTTTACATAATCCCATGCTTCTTGGAGGTTTCTCTTTTTAAATTATTTTTCTTTGTTTTTTATCTGACTGTCTTATTTCAGAGAGCCAGTCTTCAAGTTCTGACATGTTTTCCTCAGTAGTCTGGCCAGTCTGTTGTTAACACTCGTGATTCTATTGTGAAATTCTTGTATTGTGTTATTCAGCTCTGTTAGATCCATTAGGTTCTCCTTATACTATCTATTTTGTTCTTCAGCTCCTGTATCATTTTACTGTGGTTGCTAGTTTCCTTGGATTGGGTGCTTTTATTCTCCTTAATCTCAATGAGCTTCACTCCTGTTCCTATTCTGAATTCTATTTCTGTCATTTCAACCAGCTCTGCCTGGTTAAAACTTCTTTTTGGAGAATTGGTGTGGTAGTTTGGAGAATATATGACACTTTGGCCATTTGAGTTACTGGAGTTCTTGTGTTGGTTCTTTCTTATCTCTGTGTGTGGGTGTTCTTTTAACTGCAGTGTAGATTGTGTATAGTCAATAGACTTCTTTTCTGGATGTTTTCACCAGGTCGAGGCTTTGTGCAGGGTCTTAATTTGAAGCTGACTCCTTGTCTTTGGTTTCAGAGGGGGTATGTTAGTGAGGTATTTTTAGTGTTGAAGCTTTGAGGTGTGACCCAATAGGTGGCACTTAGGCATACTGGTCAGTTGGTAGATTCTTGCTTGGTTGTTTGGCTCCCCTATGCTTTCTTACAGTTGCAGCTGTGCTCCCTCTCAATGTTCTGAAAACATGAGTTCTTCTCCCCATTGAGTGCTGGGTGTAGGTTGTGACTTGGCACTCCTGGGCTGCCCACAGCAGTTATCAGGTGATCTCTGTGTTTATGTTTCTTCCTCAATCTGGAGGCAGCAGGGGAAAGGACCTTAGTAGTGGTTGTGGCCAAGGGTCTTTTGCTTGTCTTCTGGGGCCTCCAACCTGAAGAGATTCAGGTCAGCAATTGCTCAGTGCAAACAGCCTAGGATGGTGGGTCTGTGCTGTAGACTCAAATTGGGGGGTTCCCTCTCTGGTGATGAGCAGGGGGTCATGGGTTGGACCCATGGCAGATGAACTGGCCTCCTCTTTTTGGGTTGACTGCAGCTTGTTGGAGGTGTAGATAAGGCACTTAGAGTCTTTGCTCCTTTGTTAGTCCGAGGGTAGCAAAAGCAGTTCCACTCCAGATGTAGTGGCAGAAAGTCCTTCAGTTGCCCCTGGGGGCTCTGTCCAGGGAGTTGCAGGGCTGCTACTAGCTCAATAGCTCTGGTGAGGGGTGGCTGGAGACCCACACCTGGAGGACCTGCCCAGTGAGGAGACATGGGAATAGGCACCCACATAACAGTCTGGCCACTTTTCCATAGAGCTGCTGCAGTATGCTAGGGGCCTGCTCCAATCCCCAGTCACTTATAATTTTTCTGTTCCTGTAGGTATCAACAATGAAGGCTGCAAGACAGCAAAGAGGGGCCTGCCTCTCTCTCTGGGCGCTCTGTCTCAGGGAGGTTTTAAATCTCTATTGGCCAGAAAACACTGGTGGGGGTGGCTGGACACCCCAGCAAGGAAGTCCCACCCTGTGAGAAGGAATGGGATCTTAGACCTATTTTCAAAAGCAATCTAGCCACATTTTCATATAGCTGCTGTGCTTTGTTCAGGGACTGCTTCTGCCCCCAGTCAGCCTGAACTCTTTAAAGCCTGAAGTTTGGAATGGCTATGTTGCACAAACAGAAAAGAGGGCAGCCCACCCCTCCTCTGGGAGCTGCATCCCGGGTAGGTTCCAAATCTCCGCCGGCTAGAAAACATTGGTGGGGGTTGCTGGAGACCCTGGTTGGGAGGTTCTGCTCAGTGAATAGGAACAGGATCAGAGATCTGTTTTAAAAAGCAGCCTGGCCATGTTTTTGTAGTGCAGCTGTGCTGTGCTGGGGGACCACTTCTGCCCACAGTTGGCTTGGACTCTCCAAAGCCCGAAGGCTGGAACAGCTAAGTTGGCCAAATAGCAAAGATGGCAGCCTACCTCTCCCTCTGGGAGCTCCTACTTAGGGAGGTGCAATGTTGCTACCAGTAGCTGGCTGGAATTCTAAACCAGTGAGTCTTATCTTGTGAGGTGTCATTAAAATGGGGCCTGCAGAAAGTCAATGTTCAGGCCCCTGGATTCATCCACTTTCTTAGTAGTATGCATGGGGGTCTAACCTCCCGCTTTGCCAGAGTTGCAGCTGCTCTTGCTGGGAAGCCTAGAAAGTCTGAGTATCTAAGGCTTGCAAGTCTCCACGTGTGACTGAGTGGATGCTCTGCCAAGACTCCACATAGCTGTGTGTGTTAGACTGAAGGCCCTGGTGGAGTGGGCTCATAAGGGGATCTCCTGATGTGAGGGTTGCAAAGATCCATGGGAAAAGTATGGGTTCCGGGGGTCATATATTCACTCACTGCTTTCCTAGGTGTGGGAGATACCCCTGGCTCTATGTTGCTCCTGGGTGGGCCATCATCCTGCCTTACTTTTCTTCATTCTACGTGGGTAAAATTGTTTCCTTGGTTAGCTCTAATGTAAGTACCTGGATGTTTTAGTTAAAGGTGCTCACCCCTTCTGTGCTCACTAGCTGCTTCTAGTTTGCCATCTTTTTATTATGTATTTCTTTATTCAGGTTTTCCTCTACCGAAGTTGGGATAACTGAAATTTCCTTCTGTTTTACAGGTGCATTAATCTCAAAGTAATGCTAAGCTATTGGTGAATTATTTTGTCTTTTGCAAGTGTTCCTTAATTCTTCCAGCATTTCAATGGCCCTATTGATGGTAATGAAAGTGAACATTTTTCTCATTTGCAAACCATGAAGTAATGGTCAAAAAAGAAATTGCCTATGGGATTTTCCAGCTTTCCAAATAGATTTTAATAACAGCTTTTAAGATTTCCTTACTAGTGACTTGGGTTGAGGATAATGTGGTGGGTGGAAGAAATAGCCAAATGGCACACCCTCTTCTAGCCACCTTTCCTATGGCATATTGTTTCTCCCTCTCTCTATTTTTTTATATTTTCAAATTATGGTGTGCTTGCTCTACCTTTTAACATTTTATCAAAATGTTAAATATAAAGAATATGTGTTAGATTTATGGCCATATGGATATTTACCATGTAGATAAACATAAAGAAAACTTCCAATCATGTAATTTTAAACAGAAATCTATGACTATATTTATTTATTGATTTTCTGATCAGGAAAAGTTGCCTTGATAATGAATGTACTCTTCCCTTCCAACCAATCTGAATGGCTTTGATGTTTAACTTATTTAGAATAGATTGTCTTTTGTGTACATGTGGCTTAATTTTATCTACAAAGCTAGCAAATGTTATCAACTCAAAATCCATTTTTATTAGTTCTTAAAATTCTACTCTACCTATAAAAATGACTAACACACAAATTACTCTCTATGATAGCTTATTCTACAATTATTTTAATATAGAACATGCACATTGCTATACTCAGGACCATTACTTCTGTTTTGCACTTCTTTTGTTCTCATCTACCCATTTAGGAAAAGGAACTTGGGTCCATCTTACTGAGTCACTAGGACTAGGCTGATTATATCTTAGAAATAAACAAAGATTAGAAGCTCAAAGAAAATCATTAAACCAAATGAATAATTATGATTTTGAAATCAGATTACTAAATTGGGTTTAAGTAGACGTAGATCAGGGTCAGAGATAAAGCATCCATCCATTTCTTGATCACTTATCATGTATTACATACGTACAAAGCACTGGGGATACAAAGATAAATGGCACCTAACCTCAAGTAGTTCACAGTTCGATCAGGAAGTTTGGTTTCCAAGGCTAAGTCATAAAGGTTGGAGATCAGATAAGCTGTGTTTTAATATATTTTAATTAGGTACATCCTATGTGCTCAGCACATAGCGTATGTGGTAAGGGCTGTAATGATGTTTGTGTTGAATGAATCTATGTATATAATGCACTGGATTCACTAGTTATTTGGATAGTTTCAAAACCTGGCCAGAGAGAGAAGTGAGGGGTTACATACACCAAACTCCCCTGGACAATGCTGGCCTCTGTTAGATGAGCATGGCTTCAATTAAGCTACATGTACACAAAAGTCAACTGAACAAGTTGAACTTAGAAAGGTTGTCATTTACAGTGTGACTTTCTCACCACGCATGGAGGTTCACGCCTGTAATCCTAGCACATTGGGAGGCCGAGGCAGGTGGATCACCTGAAGTCAAGAGTTTCAGACCAGCCTGGCCAACATGGCAAAACCCCATCTCTACTAAAATAAAAAAAAAAAATACAAAAATTAGCCAGGCGTGGTGGTAGATGCCTATAATTCCAGCTACTCTGGAAGCTGAGGCAGGAGAATTGCTTGAACCCAGTTGGGGGTAAGTGGGGGAGCAGAGGTTGCAGTGAGCCCAGATGGCGCCACTTCACTCGTCTGGGTGAAAGAGTGAAATTCCATCTCAAAATAAATAAATAAGTAAAGTATGATATTCTCTATTAAGTGATCTCTATATCCCATAAATACAGGAGTTTACCGAAACATTCACTAAATCCATGTTAAAAATCCATTTTACTGAAACGTGTCTCCCTTCATATTAGCTGGTCATTCAGGTTTTGCTAACTCCTGTGTTTCCATGTGAGTAGTACAACATTCATTTGTTGTATAATGTAATTGAGCACTCACATTCATTTTCAAATAGAAACTGGATGATTTTTTTAGAGAAATCTGTGTTCATGTCCCATAAAACCCAAATGCAACTTCTCTGTAGTCTCAGTAAATTAGCATGTAAACAATGTTGTTAAACTGTAATTCATGCTTTTTATAATCTACCAGATATGCTGCTTTTTTGTTGAAATTATTATTTTCATTTTGCAAATGTAGGGGTATTTTTGGTCTTGCAACTGAGCAGCTGTAAAAGGCTCTTTGTTTTAAGAATGCACTGCCACACTTTATTTTTTGTTGTTGTTGTTCCCAGGAAAATCATACACATAGATTGTATTGAAGACACTAGCAGGCTGTGTGAGATGACTTTTGTCCAGGTTCTGAATTCAGAATTCAGATGATCATCAATCACTTGAAAACTGTCACCACAGCCCAGTAAATGAAGGAAGGAAAGTTCTTCACTATATGACTTGAAAATATTGAGTTCAACTGTTCATAAAAAATGCAAAAGTTTTGGTTTTACAGATATCAAAATCAAAATTCCAGTATTCTTTTCTAAATTAGATATAATTTGCATTGTTCTTTCATAAACTTTCAAGTATTCAAAATATTTTTCCCTGAAATGCAGCTATCTTGTTTTTCTAAATGCAAGATGCCTTTAGAAATCCATGATTGAGCTTAATGAGAAATTTGTCTGGTGAATCAGCCACAAAAAAACAGCTGCAGAAATCCATATAGTATGGGGCTGATGGAGAGAATTAAAACATATTTTTAAAGCTGAAAAACAATTATAGAAAGTAACTAAAGGCATTTAAAGTCTATAATGTACGCTATGATGAAAAACACTTGTCTCTAGTTGGTATTAGAAGATATCTAGGAATGGTAATTAGGTCAAGACACAGACAGGGCACCACTAATTAGAGTGCAGTTTTATATAAATAATCAAATCTAAGGTATTTTTCTAATGCTTTATTGATGGAGCCATTTGATAGGATCTCAACAGAAGAATGGGAGGAACTGTTGATAGTTTTTGCTACTGAAACTTGTGGCTTTAATACAATAGGAACAATAAAAATTTCTGAAGAACTCTTCATTATCATGGTTGACAGAGATCATGCCTCAGGCAATTGGCCTTGATGTCTTTTTCTTTGCCAGGTATAAATGTATTTGTGTTATGCTTCTTGAAAGATTATCTTGAATACTAGTTCAAAAATTTCCTGCCTAACCTCCAATCTGAGGTCTCAGTATTAGCTAGTGTGTGATATAAGGACACAGGGAGTCAGTGGGGTTAAATAGTCATAGCATGGCCAAAATATACTGCTAGGCTTTCTGGGCGGTTTATTGATTTTCTTCTGGGAAAACCAGAGATGACTTGGTGGTCAAGCCAGTGTCTACAGAAGAGCAGAGTCATGAGAACAGATTCAGGAACTTAGATGCAGAGAAAAGTCAGATCACTGTGGGCTGCCATACCTGTTCTTGGCAACAACCTCAACACTACTTCTTCTGTGAGGCAAGGCTAAGCGTCCAATGACAGTGATGTAATTTTATTTATCACTTGTGTGCTTAGTTCATTCACAAGTGCAGTACTAAGTGCCATATAATAATGATCGTGCATAGACTGAGTTTCTGTCTTCTGGTTGCTTTCAACTGCACCCAGAAAGTATTTTCTATTGGCTCAAGTCCTAGCTCTTCCATGTAACCTTCTATAAATACTCCAGTCTCTTAATCAAATTACTGTAATTCCCACAAATTATACCACTCACTGCTTTTTTTTTTTTTGTTTTTTGGATATTCACTCTTGTGTAGTTCTCTGTCTCACAAGAATATATTTGTCTAACGAGACTGTTAACTTCTTGAAAGTAGGGATCTTATAGTTATTTTGTACCTTTTATAGTGTACAAAATAACAATGACCTGATTTAGATCCACTGTTCCAAGCATGTAGCACATTCAGTATTTGTCCCAAATTTTCATTTTCAGTGAAATGTCATCATTAACGATTGTATGAAAATTAGTAATGATGGGTTTGGTACCTCCAATTTGTATCTCCAGCTTCTACTATGGCTTCATCAAGTAGTGTGCGAGGTGCACGTACGATATACAGAGTTCTCACTTTTTTTTTTTTTTTGTTAAAAAAAAAGACTGTTAAAGTCTTGAAATTGTGTTTTTTCATTTTCTTGAAATTTAAAAAAGTATTTTTACAGTAAATGAAAATGAAAAAGGAAATTTTATTTTATTTTATTTTATTTTTTTATTATACTTTAAGTTCTAGGGTACATGTGCATGACGTGCAGGTTTGTTACATATGTATACATGAGCCATGTTGGTGTGCTGCACCCATCAACTCGTCAGCACCCATCAATTCATCATTTATATCAGGTATAACTCCCCAATGCAATCCCTCCCCCCTCCCCGTTCCCCATGATAGGCCCCAGTGTGTGATGTTCCCCTTCCCGAGTCCAAGTGAGCTCA
>NC_045445.1:40713762-40737348 GCF_002776525.5 Piliocolobus tephrosceles | reverse complement strand
GTCAGGGACCCACTTGAGCAGGCAGTCTGTCCGTTCTCAGATCTCAACCTCCGTGTTGGGAGATCAACTGCTCTCTTCAAAGCTGTCAGACAGAGTCGTTCGGGTCTGTACAGGCCTCTGCTGCTTCCCCTGTTGTTTTTCAGCTGTGCCCTGTCCCCAGAGGTGGAGTCTACAGAGACAGGCAGGTTTCCTTGAGCTGCTGTGAGCTCCACCCAGTTGGAGCTTCCCAGCAGCTTTGTTTACCTACTTAAGCCTCAGCAATGGCGGGCGCCCCTCCCCCACCCTCGCTGCTGCCTTGCGGTTAGATGGCAGACTGCTGTGCTAGCAATGAGGGAGGCTCTGTGGCCAAGGGACCCTCCCGGCCGGGTGTGGGTATAGTCTCCTGGTGTGCCCGTTTCCTTAAAGTGCAGTATTGGGGTGGGAATTACCCAATTTTCCAGGTGTTGTGTGTCTCAGTTTGCCTGGCTAGGAAAAGGGATTCCCTTCCCCCTTGCACTTCCCAGGTGAGGCGATGCCTCACCCTGCTTCAGCTCTCGCTGGTCGGGCTGCGGCAGCTGACCAGCACCAATTGTCCGGCACTCCCCAGTGAGATGACACCGGTACCTCAGTTGAAAATGCAGAAATCACGGGTCTTCTGTGTTGCTGGCGCCGGGAGTTGGAGACTGGAGCTGTTCCTATTTGGCCATCTTGCTCCGGCCTCTCGAAAGTTCTTTACATATTTACAGATATGTAATGTGCAACATGAATTAAAATTGTTCTGTTTTTCCCAGATAATATAATTAGGTTCAACGACAGAAAAACTAAAATAGAAACCGATTTCAGCTCAACAAAGGAAACATTTTCAAAAAATTAAAGGTCTTCACAAATAGAATGAGTTGCATGTTGGAGTGTTCATGCAGAGGTAGAGTAACCACTAGGCAGGAATACACAAGAGATATCAAACTATTTGTGGGTTGGACTAGGAAAACTGGTTCCTTCAATCCACAAAACATCATTCCCTCAGAGAATCTAAAGTATCTTACTTATTATTCTTAGAATGTGTCAAATTTTGTATCAAAGCAACCTCCAGTATAGGGCCCATTCATAAAAATCTATGCCAGCTCCTTGAGGTCAGCTCCCTGAGGTCATTAAATACTTTGTTAGACAGCCCATGGTGTGGGAAATTGGAAGTAATCCACGAAAAATTTGGAGGTCTGTTTTCTAAGATTCGTGACAGTGGAGCACCATTTTGCCCCACAAATCTATATGAGACATCTCTCCCTGAGTTGAGTGTAATGAGCCCACTTTCTATCCTGACTAGGAGGCTGGGAGAATTGAGCTAATGGAGTAAATTTTTGTGTTGCATTGTTTTTTAATTTTAATAATACATTGTTCTCCAGGGCTATGATTCATCATCAACACAAAAAACCAACAAGGAAGTCTTTGAATAGAGCTAGATAATGATATTTAATTTTCACTTGCTTCGTTAAATATTCATAACTTTAAAACAATGGCTGAGAAAATAAAGATTTTTTATTTTAATGATTTTTTAAAAACTCATTGAAGCAAGCCACTGTATGACTATTATAGAGCACTTCCAATGCTTTCAAAATATATTTCATTGTAATAATCTATTTACTTCTACTAGATTTAAATCAATGTTGATGAATCTTCTACAGATTGCTTCATGGTTAAAGATACTATGAGGATCAGTAATGATAATCTTTTACACTTCATTTATGTTCATTCAAAGAAATGACCTCATGCCAGAAAATGAAGTCATTGGCTCTGTGTTTTGGGCTAAAAAATGAATAGCCTGATTATACCATTAGTGGTATATATGCAATTTACATCAGACTGAATATTTCATTTAACATTTCAAAGCATTGAATAGAGCCTTTAAAATTGTTTATTTGATTTTACTAGCTTTTAATACTCATTTCCTTCATCAATATTTACTTGTATATAAAATAACACATAAGATACTAGGAAAATTCTAAAAGCCAGAGAAATACTGACAATTTCCATGCATACAAATTAGCTTTACAAAATTGGATGAATTCCAAAAGTCAAATTAAAACAATTTATTAATGTCAACTCACTAGTTATAAAAATTCTCTCTACCACTATACATATTCCTAAACATATAAAAGAAATGCAAATTTGTATAAATGTATATGCTTATGCATGTGATATATATATAACACAAAAATCCCTAAATCTGTTTCTTCAATTTTATTGCTCATACTGCATGTAGACCATTGTGTGTCAGCTGTAGCTCAACTCCATGTACCATCTCATTCTGAAATCTAGGCTAAGGGAGATTACCCTGTGAGATATGCTGTTCTTGTAGCAGATTGCAAGTGGCACAAGTCTTGATGCTTTTTTGTTCTAAAATGAACAGGTATGATTTTTGTAACCTGACAATGAAAACAAACTTTTTTTTAAGAGAAGGCTAATTTCTTTTCCCCAAGAGAACATGGCTAGAATGGAATGATGTAAAGATATTGTAATCTTAATGTGTGACAATCTAGGATTCAAATACAAGTAGGATTTGGAATGGAATCATTTATAAAAGGTGACAAAAGTGCCAAAATTAATCAGGAACCCTTTGGATATTCTAGTGAATATGGCACACTGACTAGCCCCAGGATTATTTCAGTCTCTTTTGCAAGAGTATCAATATAGTGAGGAGAGGTTTCCATAGCTTGTCCAATTCTCCCATGTTAGAGATTGTCCAATTCTCCCATGTTAAAAAAAAAACTAATAATATCTTGACTTTGTATGCTATTTTTAATAGACTTTTCATTCAAGTGTAATGTACAAGAAGAAAATTATACAAATTCTAAGTGTACAGCTTGTTAGATTATCACCAAATGAGCACACTTGTATAACCAATACTTTGTATAACCAATACTAAGATGAAAAAATAGAACATCACAAACATCTCTAAAGCCCCTTTTCTGCTGCCTATCAAGAATTAAACATTTTCTTCTTCCCCAGAAGAAACCACAATCCATACTTTGTTGTCATAAATTAATTTTGTCTGTTTTTGAACTGTATAGAAATGAAATCATATAGTAAGTAGTAACTTTCATCTGGATTCCATAGCTCAACATGATGGTTGTGAGATTCACTCATGTTGTTTCATGTAGTGGTGATTTGTCTATTTACATTGCTGTATAGTATTCTATTATATGAATATGCCATAATTTATCTGTTCTGCTATTGACAGATAGTGGATTGTTTCCAATTTTGGCTATCATGAATAATGCTATTATGATCCTAGGCAAATATACCATGAAGATAATGAAGATTAAGCTTCAGGTCTCCTCACTTGTACACACCTCCCTAAGGGCTAGTGTTGCTACAATGTGAATAATATTCTGCATAGAAAGGAGAAGTCATAATCTATGAAACTTGACTATGAGAGTAGTTCTTTTTGGGGCTACATAGGTGTATATATTTAGAGGGTACATGAACTATTTTAATATAGAAATGCAATGTGTAATAGTCATATTATGGAAAGTGGTCTATCCAACACCACAAACATTTTATGCTTTATGTTACAAATAATTCAGTTGTACTCTTCTGGTTATTTAAAAATGTACAATCAGATTATTTTTGACTGTAGTCACCCTGTTGTGGTGCCAAATACTAAGTCTTATTCATTCCATCCTTTTTATTTTATTTTATTTTTATTTTACTTTAAGTTCCAGGATACATGTGCAGAACGTGCAGGTTTGTTGCATAGGTATATGTGTGCCATGGTGGTTTGCTGCACCTATTGTCCCATCCTCTAGGTTCCCTCACCATGCGCCTCACTTGTGAACAGGCCCTGGTGTGTGTTGTTCCCCTCCCTTTGTCCATGTGTTCTCACTGTTCAACTCCCACTTATAACTGAGAACATACAATGCTTGGTTTTCTGTTCCTGTGTTACTTTGCTGAGGATGATGGCTTCCATCTTCATCCATGTCCCTGCAAAGGACATGATCTCATTCCTTTTTATGGTTGCATAGTATTCCATGGTATATGATGTGTCACATTTTCTTTATCCAGTCTATCATTGATGGGCATTTGGGTTGGTTCCATGTTTTGCTATTGTAAGTAGTGCTGCAATAAGCATACATGTGCATGTGTCTTTATAGTAGAATAATTTATATTCCTTTGGGTAAAATACCCAATAAAGGGTCAAATGGTATTTCTGGTTCTAGATCCTTGAGGGGTTACCATGCTGTCTTCCACAATGGTTGAAATAACTTACAATCCCACCAACAGTGTAAAAGCATTTCTATTTATCCACAACCTCACCAGCATCTGTTGTTTCTTGACTTTTTCATAATCACTATTCTGACTGTCATGCCATAGTATCTCACTGTGGTTTTGATTTGCATTTCTCTGATGATCAGTAATGTTGTGCTTTATTTCATATGTTTGTTGTCCACATAAATGTCTTCTTTTGAGAAGTGTCTGTTCATATCCTTTGCCCACTTTTTAATGGAGTTGTTTATTTTTTTCTTGTAAATTTGTTTAAGTTCCTTGTAGATTCCAGATATTATACCTTTGTCAGATGGGTAGATTGCAAAAATTTTCTCCATTCTATAGGTTGTCTGTTCACTCTGATGATAGTTTCTTTTGCTGTGCAGAAGCTCTTTAGTTTAATTAGATCTCATTTGTCAATTTTGGCTTTTGTTGCAATTTCTTTTGGCATTTTCATCCTGAAGTCTTTGCCCAGGACTATGTCTTGAATGGTATTGCCTAGGTTCTCTTCTAGGGTTTTTATGGTTTGGGGTTTTACATTTAAGTCTTTAATTCATCTTGAGTTAATTTTTGTATAAGGTATAAGAAAGGGGTCCAGTTTCTGTTTTCTGCATATAGCTAGCCAGTTTTCCCAGCACCATTTATTGAAAAGGAAATCCTATCCCTATTGCTTGCTTTTGTCAGGTTTGTCAGAGATCAGATGGTTATAGATGGGTGGTGTTATTTGTGAGGTCTCTGTTCTGTTTCATTGGTCTATATGTCTGTTTTGGTACTAGTACCATGCTGTTTTGGTTACTGTAGCCTTGTAGTATAGTTTGACGTCAGGTAGTGTGATGCCTCCAGCTTTGTTCTTTTGGCTTAGGATTGTCTTGGCAATGCAGACTCTTTTTTGGTTCCATATGAACTTTAAAGTAGTTTTTTCCAATTCTGTAATGGAAGTCATTGGTAGCTCGATGGGCATGGCATTGAATCTATAAATTACTTTGGGAAGTATGGCCATTTTTACAATATTGATTCTTCCTATCCATGAGCATGGATTGTTTTTCCATGTGTTTGTCTCTTCTCTTATTTGCTTTAGCAGTGGTTTTGTAGTTCTCTTTGAAGAGGTCCTTCTCATCCCTTGTTAGCTGTATTCCTAGGTATTTTATTCTCTTTGTAGCAATTGTGAATGGGAGTTCATTCATGATTTGGCTCTCTGCTTGTCTATTGTTGGTGTATAGGAATGCTTGTGATTTTTGCACATTGATTTTGTATCCTGAGATGTTGCTGAAGTTGCTTAACAGCTTAATGAGTTTTTGGGCTGAGATGGTGGGGTTTTCTAAATATACAGTCATATCATCTGCAAATGGAGACAATTTAACTTCCTGTCTTCCTATTTAAAGTCGCTTTATTTCTTTTTCTTGCCTGATTGCCATGGTCAGAACTTCTAATACTACGTTGAATAGGAGTGGTGAGAAAGGGCATCCTTGCCTTGTACCAGTTTTCAAAGGGAACGCGTCCAGCTTTTCCCTGTTCAATATGATATTGGCTGTGGATTTGCTATAAATAGCTCTTACATAACTCTCCACCCCAAATCAACAGAATATACATTCTTCTCAGTGCCACATGGTACTTATTCTAAAATTGACCGCATAATTGGAAGTAAAATACTCCTCAGCAAATGCAAAAGAATTGAAATCATAACAACAGTCTCACAGACCACAGTGCAATCAAATTAGAACTCAAGATTAAGAAACTCAGTCAAAAACCACAAAATTACATGGAAATTGAACAAACTGCTCCTGAACAACTCTTAGGTAAATAATGAAATTAAGGCAGAAATCAAGAATTTCTCTGAAACCAATGAGAACAAAGAGACAATGTATCACAATCTCTAGGACACAGCTAAAGCAGTGTTAAGAGGCAAATTTATAGCACCAAATGTCCACATATAAAGCCAGAAAGATCTCAGATTGATACCCTAACATCAAAATTAAAAGAGCTAGAGAAGCAAGTGCAACAAATTCAAAAACTAGCAGAAGACAAGAAATAACTAAGATCAGAGCAGAATTGAAGGAGATAGAGACAGAAGAAACCCTAATAGATATAAATATTTCTATTAGGTCCATTTGGTCTACAGTGAAGATTAAGTCTGATCTTTGTTGATTTTCTGTGTGGAAGATGTGTCCAATGCTGAAAGTGGGGTGTTGAAATCTCCAGCTATTACTGTATCTGTATCTATCTCTCACTGTAGCTCTAATAATATCTGCTTCATATATCTTCGTGCTCCAGTATTGGGTGCATATTTATTTACAGTTGCTATATCCTCTTGCTTATGTGACCCTTTTATCATTATATAATGACCTTCTTTGTCTCTTCTTAAAGTTTTTGTCTTGAAATCTATTTTGTCTGATACGGAAATAGCTACTCTTGCTCTTTTTTTGGTTTTCATTGGCATGGAATATCTTTTCCCATCCCTATATTTACAGTATATGTGTATCTATATAAGTAAAATGTGCTTCTTGTGGGCAACAGGTCATTGATTCTTGCTTTTTTATCCATTCAGCTACTCTACATCCTTTTATTGGAGAGTTCGCTCCATGTACATGTATTGTTATTAGAAAAAGTAAGAACATACTTATGCCATTTTGTATTTGTTTTTCTTGTTGTTTTCTGGTCTTCTCTTCCATCTTTCCTTATTTCTTGTCTTCCTTTTAGTAAAGGTGATTTTTATCTGGTGGTATTGTTAATTTCTTGCTTTTTATTTTTGTGTATTTTTTGTATGATTTTTGATTTGAGGTTACCATGAGTCTTACAAATACTATTTCATATCCCATTGTTTTAAACTGATGACAATTTAACACTCAATGTATAACCACACAAACAAGCAAAAAGAAAACTTACAAAACACTTTATATTGGTCACCCTGCTTTTTAACATTTTGTTGTTTCTCCTTATGTCTTACTATACTATTTATGTCTTGAAAAGTTGTTGTCGTTTTTATTTTTGATGGCTTCATTGTTTGGTCTTACTACTTAAGATGAAAGTAGTTTATACACCACACTTACAGAGTGATAATATTCTGTTTTCTCTTTGGTATTACCAGTGAATTTTCTACCTTAAGTGGATTTCTTATTGCTCATTATGCACATTAACATGTTTTACTTTCAGACTGAAGAATTCCCTTTAGCATTTCTTGTAGGACAGGCCTCATGTTCATAAAATCCCTCAAATTTTGTTTGGGAAGATGTGTTTCTCCTTCATGCTTGAAGGACATTTTTTTCTAGATGTACTATTCTGGCATGAATGTTTTTTTCCTTCAGCACTTGAAATACACCATGCCACTCTCTCCTGGCCCATAAGATTTCCACTGAAAAGTCGGTTGCTGGATGTATTGGAACTCCATTGTATGTTATTTGTTTCTTTTCTCTTGCTGCTTTTAAGATCCTTTTCTTATCTGTGACCTCTGAGAGTTTGTTTATTAAATGCCTTGAAGTAGTCTTCTTTGGGTTAAATCTGTTTGGTGTTTTATAACCTTCTTGTACTTGAATATTGATATCTTTCTCTAGGTTTGGAAATCCTCTGTTATTACTCCTTCGAATAAACTTTCTAATTCTCTTTCTCTCTACCTCCTCTTTAAGGCCAAAAATTCTTAAATTGCCCTTTTGAGGCTATTTCTAGATCTTGTAGGTGTGCTGCCTTATTTTTTCTCCCCTCTGACTGTGCAATTTCAGAAAGCTTTTTTTCAAGCTCACTAATTCTTTCTTTTGCTTAGTCAATTCTGCTATTAGTGAACTATGACGCATTCTTCAGTATGCCAATTGCATTTTTCAGCTCCTGAATTTCTGCTTGATTCATTTCAATTATTTCATTGTCTTTGTTAAATTTATCTGAGGGAATTCTGAATACATTCCCTGTGTTCTCTTGAATTTCTTTTAGTTTCCTCAACACAGCTATTTTGAATTCTGTGACTGAAAGGTCACATATCTCTCTTTCTCCAGGATTGGTCCCTGGTGCCTTATTTAGTTCATTTGGTAGTATCATGTTTTCCTGAATGATTTTGATACTTTTAGATGTGTTTCAGTATCTGGGTATTGAATAGTTAGATGTTTATTTCAGTCTTTGCAGTGTGGGCTTATTTGTGCCTATCCTTTCTGGGAAGGCTTTCCAGGTATTCAAAGTTTGATTTTGGGCCCCACACTCAATAAGACTTTGGTTATTGCAGGTTCATAGAGGTACTTCCATGTTGGTCTTAAATAAGATCTAGAAGAATTCTCTGGATTACCAGGAAGAGACTCTTGTTCTTCTCCCTTATCATCTCCCAAACAAATGGAGTCTCTGTCTCTGTCCTTAGCCATCTGCAACTGGGGGTTCAGGGACACAGACACCTCTGTGATCACATAAACACCAGTGAAACTGCACTGATTTGGACCTGAAGCCAACACAGCACTGGGTCTTGTCCAAGGCCCATTGTAACTATTACCTGGCTACCACTTATGTTCACTCATGGTCCTAGGGCTTTACAATCAGCAGGTGGTGAAGCCAGCCAGTTTGAGTGCCTCTGTTAGAGGTGGTGACTTTTCCCAGGCGCTGGGTGTGTCCAGAGATGCTGTCTCGGAGCCAGGAATTGGAGTAAAAAAATATTAGAAATTTACTCTATGTCCTATTCTACTGTGACGAAGGTGGCGCTCAAACAATAAGACAAAGTCCTTCCCACACTTCCCTCCCCTTTCCACAGGTAGATAAGCCTTTTCCTGTGGCCACCAAAACCACTGGCCCATGGGGAGTTCTGCCAGGACACAGCTGATATTCTCTTAAGGCCCAAGGGCTCTTCAATCAGCTTTTCCTGCCAGGCCTGAGACTCACCTTTCAGGTCAGGGGCCTCCCCTCTGGCCTAAGGCAGGTTCATAGATTCTGACCAAGAGTGTGGACATGGACTCAGGGATTCCAAGAACCTGCTTGGTCTACTCCACTGTTGCCAAGCTGGTACCTAAAGTGCAAGACAAAGTCCTCTTTACTTTTCCCCTGCTTTTCTGAAACAGAAGGAGTCTTCCATCATAGCCAACACAGCTGGGAATATGCTGGGTCACACCTGAAGCCAGTACATTTCAGAGCCCAAGGCCCATGGCGTATTACCTGCATTTAACTGTTGGTTATTTGGCACCCAGGAATTCTTTAGTCAGCACTGATACATGCTGTCAGGACTGGCTATTTCCCTTTTGGGCAGCAGGTTCCCTTTTGGCCAAGGCTGTGTCTAGAAATGTCATCCATGAGCTATGGCCTCAAATGGGAGCCTCATTACTCCGCCCAGTGCCCTATCCTACTGTGGCTGAGCTGGTATCACAGATGTATGACAAAGTCCTCTTTGCTCTCCTCTCTTCAAGCAGAAGGTTAAGAGTCACTTTTGTTGCTTCCAGTTGCACTGACTAGGGTTGGAGGAGAGGTGATGCAAGCACTCCCTTAGCCATGCCAACTGATGTCTCCCTAGGTCATGTGCCACCCTAGTCCACTGGTACTAAGCACAGCCCAGCAGTAGGTATTGCTTAGGAATTGCAATCTCTGTGCCTTAGACTGCCTTTCAAGTTTAACTAGTACCCTGGAGCACTTTGGCCTGTCATGGCAAAGCCTGCTGACAAACTCAAGTTCCAAACACTGGGATAGGCAATTCCCCTCTGGCTAGCTCTGGTGCAAATGCTCCTCCATGAATGGGCACTGGCTGAGCCTATCACAGGTTTTCTCTCTACTGCAACAGGACAGCACTGAGTTCATTGGAAAGTCTTACAATTGCTGTGCTCTCCATCTCCCAAGCATACCGATTTCTCTGGTGCTCTTCCTCTCCAAGCATACAGATTTTTCTGCACCATGTGGGTGCTGCCAGGGGAAGGGGAGAGGTGGCACAATGACTCCCTTAGCCACCACAGCTGATGTCTTAATAGGTCACATGCCCCACTAGTCCACTGGATCTGAGCCCAACTTGGCATTAGGACTTGCCTAAGACTTGCTGTCTGTGTGGCCTAGACTGCTCATCTAGTTCACTTAGTGCCCCAGAGCACTTTAGCCCTTGGTGATGAGGCTTACTGAAACTCAGGCTCCGACTACCATGGTAGGCAATTCCCCTCTGACTAGGGCCAAAGTACCTCAGTGGGCAGGCATCATCTGAATATAGTCCAATTCTGCTCTCTGCTGTGATAGGGCAGCACTGAGTTCAATGTAAAGTCTCCTTATCAGTGCACTTTTCCTCCTGTGCATGGTGCACAGATTCTCTGCACCATGCACCTACTTCATGGGAATGGGGGAGGGGAGGTATCAGCAATTGAAGACTGTCTCTCCTACCCACTTATAGTGCCACTTTCAGTGATATAAAGTTAACACCAGGTCATGTGATTGCTCACCTAATTTTTTAGTTCTTGTGATGGTGCTTTTTGTGTGTAGTTAGTTGTTAACTTTTACTGTTCCAACAGGGGGACTCAATAGGGTAGGCTTCCATTCAGCCATCTGTTCTGCCCCAGGAAAACATTTCTGGTCAAATGCCTAAAGAAGCTGCAGAAGAAACAGGCCTGAATCCCAAAGCCTCCTGTAATTTTGGTGATTTTAAAAAATTATCCTAGTTACATACTTATTATTTCTGTATCCAATCTTACATTCCAAATTTTGTGTTTTTTTCTTAATCAGAGCCCACCACCCCCAAATTATATAAGCTTCCCATTCCATGTGACATGTATTCACCTCTGAGTATGGGAATTTTTGTACATGTTTTTAATATGTATTCTGTAGAGAATACATTTAGGAGTGTTGTAGCTGGATTATATGGTATACTTACTTCAGCTTTAGTATATACTACCAAATAGAGTTCCAAATTGGTTGCACTCCTTTACAACCTCATGGGCCATGTTTGAGAGTTCTTTTTGCTTACATGCTGGCCAATAATTGGTATTTTGGTGAGCTTCAGTATTATCACATCATGGTTTTAATTTCTATCTCCTTGATAAAGGAGTTGGTTGAGCACTTTTTCAATGTGCTTATTACCCGTTTGGATATATCCTTTGTGAAACGCCTGTGCATGTCTTTTCATTGAGTTGTCCTTTTCTTATTGATTATTAGGGGTTCTTATATACTCTGGTTACAAGACCTGAATTGATTACAAACATATTTTTCTACTTGGTGCCTTACCTTTTTACATTTTTAATAGGTCCTTTAATTCATACAATTGTCCGATTTTAATGTAGTCTGATTTATCAATCTTTCCTTAATGTACTTCTTGTACATTTAGTACTGCAAATAGTACTTCTTGTATTCTATTGAAGAAATCTTTGTCTGCCTCAAAGTTATGAGGATATTCTCTTATGTAATCATCAATAAGTTTTATTGCTGTATCCTTAACATTTAGATCTATAATCGAGATAAGTTATTTTTTGTAAATGGCATAAATTAGAGGTCAAGTTACAAATTTTTTTCCTAGGGGCCTTGCACATTTCTTGCTAGATTTATCACAAGGTATTTAATAATTTTAGTGACAATTGTATATTTTATAAATTGTGTTTTCTAAATTTTTATAGAATACAATTCATTTCTGCATACTGACTTTAATAGCAGCAACCTTGCTATGTTCATTATTTATTCTAGGAATATTTCTGAGATTTCTTTTAATTTTCTGCATTAAAGATAATTGGTATATGAATAAAAATACATTTCTTTTTTCCCAATATTTATAATTTTATTTATTTTTATATTGTCATAGTGACTAGGAACTCCAGTATAATGATGCACAAAAGAGATGAGAATCATTGTCTTGATTTCAATCTCAACATTAAATCTTTCAGTGTTTTATCATTGTCATGACTCAAATGTCATCTTGTCTAAGAGTACTTCCCTAATCATACTGGTCACTCTCCCACCTCACTCTGTTAAATTTTTATTCATAGAAACTTTCATTCTCTGAAATTATTTTCTAAATTGTTTATGTGTTTATTGTCAGGTCTCACTAGAAAGTAAGCTCTGTTAAAATAGTGCATTTAGTGATATAGCCCTAGAATTTTTAATAGTGAGTGGAAAAAAGCAGATGCTAAACATTTATTGAATAAATAAATGGTTTTTTTTTTCAATTTTTCTGTACAATGAATGTACAGAATTGGACTGTACATTGTAATGCTCAATGGCATTCCTGCGAGGTAAAAAAGTAGGGCAGGTGATGACTTAATTATCCCCATCTTCTCATTTTATGAACAAAGAAACTGAAGTTGGAATGAATAAGTGATTTGCTCAAAGTCAAGCAGCTTGTAAGTGATAGAGTTTTAGTAGAATCAAATCCTTTGGATTTTCCTTGTTTGTTCGTTTTGTTTGTTTTTCTAATCCCTGTAGCAGCTGCACACAAAAGGAAGGCTTAGCCTTGCGGACAGGAGGAAAGGAGCAGCAAGATGAAGACAGTGATTTTAAAGGAGGCAAATTGAGGGAATTATTTATTTATTTATTTATTTTATTTTATTTTATTTTTTTGAGACGGAGTCTCGCTCTGTCGCCCAGGGCTGGAGTGCAGTGGCGTGATCTCCACTCGGCTCACTGCAAGCCCCGAAACTGAGGGAATTCTTATCAAGGAGGAAGAGAATTTATGTGAGGAGCCTAGAAAGCAAAATCATGGGAATAATTTTGAAAGAATGAGAAATGTGAACAATAGGACAAGGCCCAGCTATAAAAACTAAAGCTGGGGAGAAGTTGTAATTTGAGTAGCTTAAATATATGTTGTTAAAAATGGAGAAATGACTACTCAATGAGGGAGGAACCATCCATGATTTGGAGCATAGAGAGAATGACGATCTTGCCATCGGAAGACAATTTCATGCATTTTGGCATGAAGTGAGGTGGTAGTAGTTCTAGAAACAGAAGTTAAGTAAAGAAATAATGCTAAAGATGAATAAGAATTTGGTGACTGAGAGAATATCCAGAGGGAATGAATACCAGTTCTGAGCCTGGGGGTCCAAGAATAATAAATGGTTTATTCTTTGAAGGCAGGGAAGTTAAAAGTAGCTACTGAAAGGTGAAAGTTCCCTTGTCCCCCTCACAGGATGTGTGACACAGGTGTGCCCCACTGCTCTAGTGAGAGCATGCAGATGGGCAGGTGCAGAGGTTGTGGGAAGTTGCTTTTGAACTCTAGCCCCAAGGCAGGGTCTAGGGGTGGGTGTCTATAGCTCCCAAAGCCCAAGCGGGCGTGTGTTACAGTGTGCTGTTTCAGCTTTGTCATCTGCAAGCAGCTTGTGTTAATCAGCTCAATAGACCCTATGCCTTATCACAAGGGCAGGGGGCCAGTGTGACAGCCTGAGTTCTTGCCCAGTGTACTGGAATAATCAGATGCACGAGAGCTGGAAGGAATGCAAGGTTTTATTGAGTGGTGAAGGTGGTTCTCAAGTGAGATGTATGGGGAGCCAAAAGTAGGGGATGGAAGGTGGTCTTTCCCTTTTCCTTTTCTGACCAGTCCTGCCTGAACTCCCCTCGGTATTCCTCTTCGCTCTTTCTCTGCCATGCTCCCCTGCCACTCTCTGCTACTCTCTGCAATTCTGTTCCTCTGCTCCTTTCATTGTGATGTTCAGCTGCTTGTGTCTGCGCCCACTAAAGTCTTAGGTTTACATGGAGGCCAGATGGAGGGGCGTGGTGGGCCAAAAGGCAACTTTTGGGCGCGAAAACAGAAATGCCTGTCCTCATTTAGGGCCAAGGGTACAGGCCCAAGTGTGGAGCCTTCACCAGGGACCCACACTTCTCTAACCAACACTTCCCTGCCTACCTCCTGTATCACTACTATATAAATGCATTTATTCTTTATTATACTTCTGGGAAGAATAGTGTGCTGAATACTAAATGCAATCATTAGATAATATTCTTAATTTTATGCCACATGCAATACAAACACCCAGTTGAAGAGCATTAGGTATGGGTATACTTTTTGGACCATTACATCAGAATAATTTTGTGTCTTCACTTTGTTTAGAAGGAAGTGTTAGAGTTATAAATTTCAGTTCCATTAACTCAACTTGATTCCTGGCACAGTGAATTTCAAACAGAAAACAAGATAGCAATTCATACTTCATATTCACTAATGAACTTAAATTCACCTAATTAAAAGATAACAAAATATTTGATAATGGGAAATTATCTTTCAAGCAAAGACTTTGATTATCTCTTTTTCTGACAATAGTTAATAGCAAACAGACTCATGCACACACAAATCCTGATAAAATTATATATATTTTAGAGCAATATGATAAGCCTTCAGAAAAAATCATTTGCATTTCTATAATTTAAAATGCCTTATTGTGAATTTTTTCCAAAGTAGTCTGCAAATGGAGGAGTTTATATATTTGATATTTGTATTAATAAATAAAAGAAAGGTGACTACACATTGTGTCTTGGGGCTTATTTATACTTAACTGCTGGGTCTTATTATTTATAGCATTCACTACAGGAAGGAGAAGTGACATATTCTGGGAAAAGGAGGATAGTAACCAATATATTCAGTCAAAAATGCTTAAACCCATCAGGGATGTCGCATTTTGTTAAAACCAAAATGCAGGCACGATTTTAAAATTTGCAAAAAAACTGAGCTAGAGCTAACAAGTGAGCAGCTATAGAAGAAAAGTGAGTCTTTTCTATATGCCAAGGCAGCTGAGCAAACTAAGTGGGAGGTGACTGTATATTTGGCACTGGATAGAACAAATAACTGGCTGAAAGCATTATTGGCATGTGATACGGGAGTTGCAGATAAAATCTGAAGCAAGTGAGGTGTCTCTTCTTTCATCTTTATATTAGGGTTTAATCAACATACAGAATTGGAACTTTCACAAAATGGGCACATCTGAGTAATCAGTACCCAGATCAACACATTGAACATTACCAGGACTACAGAAGCCCTCTTCATAATCCCTTCTCATCACAACCCCCGTGCCCCTACAAATGGTAAACTCCACACTGACTTTTAAAATCTCACAGGTTTTTGTACTTTATTTACTTGGAATTATATATCATGGACTATTTTTCTAGATTTGTTCACTCAAATTGTTGTATATGAGATTCATACAGATTGTTATATGTAGTTTTAAGTAGTTCATTCTCATTGCTGTATAGCATTCATCATCTCTCCATATAGCATTCATTGCATGACTATACAACATTCTACTACTGATGGACATTTCGGTTGTTTACAGTCTGGGGTTATTATGAGTAGAGTAACTATGAACATTTTAGTACATGTCTTTTGGTGAATATATGTGCTTTTTCTGTTGGGTGTATACCAGGAAGTGTAATTGCTACTTGGAGTATGCAACATCATTCAACTTTAGAAGTTACTGACAAAGAGTTTCCTAAAGTGGTTTTATCAGTTTTACTACTGCCAGTAGTATGAGCATCCTAATTCCACATTCTGATACTTGGTGTTAACATTCTTTGTCAAGTTTATGATCCTGGTGAATGCTTATTGATAGTTCATTGACTAATGTAGTTGAGTTTCCTTTTATATGTTTATCATTAACTTGCATGTCTTCTTTGGTAAATTGCCAATTCTAGTCTTTCTTCTCTTGGCTTCTCTGTCTTTTTTGTTATTGATATCTTACAAATATTTTGGATGGTAGTTTTTATTGGATATAAGTATCGTGAATATTTCCCCTACTCTAAGAATTCTTTTTTACTCCTTTAAGGGCGATTTTTTAAATAGGACACCACACATCTATAACCATCTAATCTTTGACAAACCTGACAAAAAGAAGCAATGGGAAAAGGATTCCCTATTTAATAAATGGTGTTGGGAAAACTGGCTAGCCATATGCAGAAAACTGAAACCGGATACCTTCCTTACACCTTATGTAAAAATTAACCAAAGGTGGATTAAATACTTAAGTGTAAGACCTAAAACCATAAAAACCCTAGAAGAAAACCTAGACAATACCATTCAGGACATAGGCATGAGCAAAGACTTCATGACTAAAACACCCAAAGCAATGGCAACAAAAACCAAAATTGACAAATGAGATCTAATTAAACTAAAGAGCTTCTGCACAGCAAAAGAAACTATCATCGGAGTGAACAGGCAACCTACAGAATGGGAGAAAATTTTTGCAATCTATCCATCTGACACAGGGCTAATATCCAGAATCTACAAAAAAACTAAATAAATTTACAAGAAAAAAGCAAACAACCCCATCAAAAAGTGGACAAAGGATATGAACAGACACTTCTCAAAAGAAGACATTTATGCGGCCAACAAACATGAAAAAAAGCTCATCATCACTGATCATTAGAGAATTTCAAATCAAAACCACAATGAGATACCATCTCATGCCAGTTAGTATGGCGGTTATTAAAAAGTCAAGAAACAATAGATGCTGGAGAGGATGTGGACAAATAGGAATGCTTTTACACTGTTGGTGGAAGTGTAAATTAGTTCAACCATTGTGGAAGACAGTGTGGTGATTCCTCAAGGATTTAGAAACAGAAACACCATTTGACCCAGCAATCCCATTACTGGGTATATACCCAAAGGATTATAAGTCATTCTACTATAAAGACACATGCACACGTATGCTTACTGCAGCACTATTCACAATAACAAAGACTTGGAACCAACCCAAATGCTCATCAGTGATAAACTCGATAAAGAAAATGTGGCACATATACATCATGGAATACTATGCAGCCATAAAAAAAGAATGAGTTCATGTGCTTTGCAAGGACAAGGATGAAGCTGGAAACCATCATTCTCAACAGACTAACACAGAAACAGAAAACCAAACACCACATGTTCTCAGTAATAAGTGGAAGTTGAACAATGAGAACACGTGGACACAGGGAGGGGAACATCACACAACTGCGGCCTGTCAGGGGGTGAGGTCCTGGGGGAGGGATAGCATTAGGAGAAATACCTAATGTAGATTATGGGTTGATGGGTGCAGCAAACCACCATGGCATGTGTATACCTATGTAACGAACCTGCACATTCTGCACATGTATCCCAGAACTTAAAGTATAATAATAAAAAATAAATAAACAAATAGGTGTTCTTAAGTTTAATAGAATCTAAATTATTATTGTTTTATGAGGAATGCTCTTTGGTTTCCTTTTCAAAAAGTGTTGGCTACTTTAAGTCCACTAAGATAGACTTATTTTATATTTCATGTTCAATATATTTGGAACGATTTTTATGTTTAGTATGGAGCAGGGATCAAAATATTTTTTCTTATATGAATATCCAATTGACCCAGTGCTATTTATTGAAAAGTTCTTCCTTTGCTCACTGTGCTGTAATGTAATTTTTGCATAAATCAGATGACCATAGGTGTGGGACTGTTGCTGGACTCTATTTTCCTTTTTTCTTTTTGCGACAGAGTTTCACTCTTGTTGCCCAGGTTGGAGTGCAATGGCGCGATCTCGGCTCATTGCAACCTCCGCCTCCTAGATTCAAGAGATTCTCCTGCCTCAGCCTCCCGGTAGCTGGGATTTCCTCCCCCCCCCCCCCCCCCCCCCCCCTTTGTGTATTTTTAGTAGAGAGGGGGTTTCTCCATTTTGGTCAGGCTGGTCTCGAACTCTCAACCTCAGGTGATCCACCCGCCTTGGCCTCCCAAAGTGCTGGGATTACAGGCATGAGTCACCATGCCTGGACTCTATTTTCCTCAGTTGGTTAGCTTATATATTCTTTTACCAATATCACATTATCTTATAGCTTTATAATTGACCTTGATGTCTGAAAATGTAAGTCCTCCAACTTTGCTCTGTTTTTTTGTTTATGATCATCAACAGAGACTACAGGAGTGATCTTTACCTGTCAGACACATCATAACGTGTCTTCTCCAAACTATTACTAATGTACATTCAAATGCTGTGATGATTTGGCTAAAAATGCTCAAATTTGAAGGTGGCTTTGAGCTATCAACTTCAAATAAAATTTAACTTCTTTTTAATGCAGAGTAGAATGTACAGAATACTATTAGAAGAAATGAAAAATATCAGGCAACACCAAACAAATATACCTGTCAAGCTTACTAAAAATATTTTGGGGAAAAAAAGTCTATTCTCCTTGAATGGTAATAGTTGGGCTAAAGGAGGAAGCTAGGGGCCCAGGATCCAAGACTAATACACTCAGGTTCTATATGGTGTTCTTCCATTGGTTCAATCTTCTCCAATTCTTTTGCAGAAGGTGAGCAGTTTTTCTTAAGTATGGACTGGAGTACTTGCATCAGAATCATATACTGAATTAGAATTGCTGGGTGTGGGCCTTGAGAATATGCATTTAACAGGCCTTTTAATTGATTCTGATACACATTATACTTTGAAAAATATTCATGTAGAGCAGTGGTTCTCAACTACTGGTAATGTCCCTGAAGGGATATTAGGTATTTTGGTTGTTAAACTGACATGGAAGACATGCTGCTGGCATCATGTTACAATTCACTGTACAGTCTTCTACAACAAAGAATTATCAATTTCAAAATTTCAATAGTGCCACTGTTGAGAAACCCTAATCTAGAGATAATGAGGGAACTAAAGGAACCTGGTTGAAACCAGCAAGCATTTTTATACTAGAAGAAATAGCTACACAAAATGACTTAAATCACTGCCCAGCCTCCAAAAACAGCAGAAGCCTTCAGTCATTTTTCAGCATTAACTTTTGCCAAGACATGTCCTGGCTGCTATGACCATTAGTTCCAAGGAACTTTGCTGCCATTAAGCTTCAGCCTTGACTCCTTACAATGTAGATTCTTTAGGACTTGCTTCAGTCATTCAGAGTAACAAGAAAAAAATTCCATTCAAATGTTAACTCCATTGAAGGGAACATTTCAGGAATTTTTCAGATTTTCATTATTCCAAGTTGTTTTCACAACAACATTGTGAAACAGATAGTATCATATATTTTTAAATGTTAGGACATTTTAGATAAGTGAAATGGAACTCAGGGGAAATAATTAATTTCCTTTGAATATAGGTTATGACTGAAACTTCTGTCATAAATAGCTCACAGCTCACAGTGTATTTGTAAGTAGTATTTGTATTAGCTCATTTTCATGCTGGTGATAAAATATACCTGAGACTGGGCAATTTACAAAAGAAAGAGGTTTAATTGAACTTACAGTTGCATGTGGCTTGGGAAGCCTCATAATCATGGTGGAAGGCAAGGAAGAACAAGTCACATCTTACATGGATGGCAGCAAGCAGAGAGAGAGAGCTTGTACAGGGAAACTCCCCCTTACAAAACCAGCAGATGACATGAGACTTATTCACTATCATGAGAACAGCATGGGAAAGACCTGCCCTCATGATTCAATTACCTCCCACTGGGTCCTTCCCACAACACATGGGAATTCAAGATGAGATTTGTATGGGGACATAGCCAAACCATATCAGTATTATATATAATGTGTGGAGTATAATGAAAGTAATTAATATTTATAAGCCTTGCACTTAACACACATCATAATATTTTGTTACATCTTAATGTTGTATCATATATATAAAACAAAGGTCAGAGAGGTGAAATTAGTTGTACAAGGACACACAACTAGTAAGTGATGTTCTGCTAGATTCCTAAGTGCTGTAACCACTACACTGCTATATTAACTGATATATGCATGTTAATGTAACTTATAAACCAGGAAGAGATACAAATATTAAATGCTATTCCAAAATTCAAACTGGATGCAATTTAAAGAAATTATGTTCTTGGCATTGTAGATAACAGGAAGAGAAAAATATTTTAGTATTTAATATTTTGTTTCTTACAGGCAGAAACTATATAAACATCTGTGGGATTTGCTTTTTGATAATGTAAACTTTTAAAAGCAATCCTCTAGTCTGAAGTTCTGAAATCTATTTGACTGAAAGCTTTCATTGTCATAATTACTTTTATTAGCTAATAAACTTGAATTACGCAAAATTACTTGAAATAACATTTGAGTAATTTTTCCCAGTTATTTAACTTTATTTCTCAAAATAGAATCAGTAAGGAACAACCTATCTTTGGAGATTAGAACTGTCAATATCTTCTCCAGGCTTGAACTGTTTAGAGCAACAGCTTTCAAAGGTGGATTACTTGCATTTGACAGTAATTGTTCCTGTTTGAGCTAAATTCTTTGGAGATTTTTGGAAATTGCTTCTCTGATCTATAGGTAAGTCAAAATTTTCTTTTAGCAGTATTTTTGAGACATATAAGTTCTGTGCACAATTTTAAAAGGAAGAAAAATGTCAAATTTTACAAAGGTTTCAAGCACTATATTGTAAGAGGATTACCTATTGTAGAGTATGAAAATTATCATTCTTTGCATTTTAACATAGCATTGATTTATGCTGCATACTGAACACAGGACAACAGATTTTTATACTTGCTTTAAAAAGGATTATAATATTCCATATTACAAATACAAATCTTATTTATATATAAACATTTTACTGTATTTTTGCATATATATACAATTTTATTTTAAAGTCTAATTTACCCACTAGAAACTTCATACATTGTAAATACTCCATTCAATGATTTTGAAAAAATATACAAAGTTGCTCAACTAGATCTGTGCCAAGATGGCCAAATAGAACAGCTACAGCCTCCAGCTCCCAGTGTGTGTGACACCGAAGACGGGTGATTTCTGCATTTCCAACTGAGGTACCGGGTTCATCTCACTGACGCGTGTCAGACAGTGGGGGCAGGACAGTGGGTGCAGCCCAATGAGTGAGAGCTGAAGCAGGGTGAGGCATCACCTCACCCAGGAAGTGCAAGGGGGAAGGGAATTCCCTTTCCTAGCCAAGGGAAACCATGACACACAACACCTGGAAAATCGGGTCAATCCCACCCTAATACTGCACTTTACCAAGGATCTTAGCAAAGGGCACACCAGGAGATTATATCCCGCACCTGACTCAGAGGGTCCCACACCCATGGAGCCTCCCTCATTGCTAGCACAGCAGTCTGAGATCTAACTGCAAGGTGACAGCGAGGCTGGGGAAGGGGCGCCCGCCATTGCTAAGGCTTAAGTAGCTAAACAAAACAGCCAGGAAGCTCGAATGGGGTGGAGCCCACTGCAGCTCAAAGAGGCCTGCCTGCCTCTGTAGACTCCACCTCTGGGGACAGGGCATAGCCAAACAAAAGGCAGCAGAAACCTCTACAAATGTAAATGTCCCTGTCTGACAGCTTTGAAGAGAGTAGTGGTTTTCCCAGCACAGAGTTTGAGATCTGAGAATGGACAGAGAGTCTGCTAAAGTGGGTCCCTGACCCCTGAGTAGCCTAACTGGGAGACATCCCCTACTAGGAGCAGACTGACACTTCACACCTCACACGGCTGGGTACACCTCTGAGACAAAGCTTCCAGAGGAACTATCAGACAGCAACATTTGCTGTTCAACAATATTCACTCTTCTGCAGGCTCCGCTGCTGCTACCCAGGCAAACAGGGTCTGGAGTGGACCTCAAGCAAACTCCAACAGACATGCAGCTGAGGGTCCTGACTGTTAGAAGGAAAAATAACAAACAGAAAGGACACCACACCAAAACCCCATCCCCTCCAAAGGAACACAGCTCCTTGCCAGCAATGGAACAAAGCTGGACGGAGAATGACTTTGACAAGTTGAGAGAAGAAGGCTTCAGACAATCAAACTTCTCTGAGCTGAAGGAGGAATTACGAACCCAGCACAAAGAAACTAAAAACCTTGAAAAAAGATTTGACAAATAGATTACTAGAATAACCAATGCAGAGCAGTCCATAAACTATCTGATAGAGATGAAAACCATGACACGAGAACTATGTGACAAATGCACAAGCTTCAGTAACTGATTCGATCAACTGGAAGAAAGGGTATCGGTGATTGAAGATTAAATGAATGAAATAAAGCGAGAAGAGAAGTTTAGAGAAAAAAGAGTAAAAAGAAATGAACAAAGACTCCAAGAAATATGGGACTATGTGAAAAGCCCAAATCTACCTGTGACTGGTGTACCTGAAAGTGACTGGGAGAATGGAACCAAGTTGGAAAGCACTCTTCAGTATATTATCCAGGAGAACTTCCCCAAAATAGCAACACAGGCCAACATTCAAATTCAGGAAATACAGAGAATGCCACAAAGATACTCCTGGAGAAGAGCAACTCCAAGACACATAATTGTCAGATTCACTAAAGTTGAAATGAAGGAAAAAAAGGTTAAGGGCAGCCAGAGAGAAAGGTCGGGTTACCCGCAAAGGGAAGACAATCAGACTAACAGCAGATCTCTCAGCAGAAACTCTACAAGTCAGAAGAGAGTGGGGGCCAATATTCAACATTCTTAAAGAAAAGAATTTTCAACCCAGAATTTCATCTCCAGTCAAAGTTTCATAAGTGAAGGAGAAATAAAATCTTTTACAGACAAGCAAATGCTGAGAGATTTTGTCACCACCAGGCATGACTTACAAGACCTTCTGAAGGAAGCCCTAAACATGGAAAGGAACAACCAGTACCAGCCATTGCAAAAACATGCCAAAATGTACAGACCATTGATGCTAGGAAGAAACTGCATCAAATAACGTACAAAATAACCAGCTAACATCATAATGACAGGATCAAGTTCACACAAAACAATATTAACCTTAAATATAAATGAGTGAAATGCTCCAATTAAAAGACACAGACTGGCAAAAAGGATAAAGAGTCAAGACCCATCAATTTGCTGTATCCAGGAGACCCATCTCACGTGCAGAGACACACATAGGCTCAAAATAAAGGGAGGGAGGAAGATCTACCAAGCAAATGGAAAACAAAAAAAGGCAGGGGTTGCAAACCTAGTATCTGATAAAACAAACTTTAGACCAACAAAGATCAAAAGAGACAAGGCCATTACATAATGGTAAAGGGATCAATTCAACAAGAAGAGCTAACTATCCTAAATATATATGCACCCAATACAAGAGCACCGAGATTCAAAAAGCAAGTCCTTTGAGACTTACAAAGAGACTTAGACTCCCATACAATAATAATGGGAGACTTTAACACCCCAGCGTCAACATTAGACAGATCAATGATTCTGGTATGTTGTATATTTGTTCTCATTGGTTTCAAAGAACATCTTTATTTCTGCCTTCATTTCGTTATGTACCCAGTATTCATGCAGGAGCAGGTTGGTCTGTTTCCATGTAGTTGAGTGGTTTTGATTGAGTTTCTTAGTCCTGAGTTCTAGTTTGATTGCACTGTGGTTTGAGAGACAGTTTGTTATAATTTCTGTTCTTTCACATTTGCTGAGGAATGCTTTACTTTCAAATAGGTGATCAGTTTTGTAATAAGTGCCATGTGGTGCTGAGAAGAATGTACATTCTGTTGATTTGGGGTGGAGAGTTCTATAGATGTCTATTAGGTCCGCTTGGTGCAGAGATGAGTTCAATTC
>NC_045445.1:40662412-40703762 GCF_002776525.5 Piliocolobus tephrosceles | reverse complement strand
ACAATGAGATACCATCTCACACCAGTTAGAATGGCAATCATTAAAAAATCAGGAAACAACAGGTGTTGGAGAGGATGTGGAGAAATAGGAACACTTTTACACTGTTGGTGGGATTGTAAACTAGTTCAACCATTATGGAAAACAGTATGGCAATTCCTCAAGGATCTAGAACTAGATGTACCATATGACCCAGCCATCCCACTACTGGGTATATACCCAAAGGATTATAAATTATTCTACTACAAAGACACATGCACACGTATGTTTATTGCGGCACTATTCACAATAGCAAAGACTTGGAATCAACCCAAATGTCCATCAGTGACAGACTGGATTAAGAAAATGTGGCACATATACACCATGGAATACTATGCAGCCATAAAAAAGGATGAGTTTGCGTCCTTTGTAGGGACATGGATGCAGCTGGAAACCATCATTCTTAGCAAACTATCACCAGAAGAGAAAACCAAACACCGCATGTTCTCACTCACAGGTGGGAACTGAACAATGAGATCACTTGTACTCGGGAAGGGTATCATCACACATTGGGGCCTATCATGGGGAGGGGGGAGGGGGGAGGATTGCATTGGGAGTTATACCTGATATAAATGACGAATTGATGGGTGCTGATGAGTTGATGGGTGCAGCACACCAACATGGCACACGTACACATATGTAACAAACCTGCACGTTATGCACATGTACCCTAGAACTTAAAGTATAATAATAATAATAAAAAATGAGTGGGACATAAACACAAAAGAATATGGAGGAGTATAATGAAAATGGGAGACTCAGAAGAGGAGAGAGTGGAAGTTGGGTGAGGGATGGAAAACTACTTATTGGGTACAATGCACACTGCTTGAGTGATGAGTACACTAAAATC
Source organism: Piliocolobus tephrosceles (assembly GCF_002776525.5). Taxonomy (NCBI): domain Eukaryota; kingdom Metazoa; phylum Chordata; class Mammalia; order Primates; family Cercopithecidae; genus Piliocolobus; species Piliocolobus tephrosceles. The sequence continues at coordinate 40,702,876 of NC_045445.1, read as the reverse complement.
CTAGACTTCACCATTCACCCATGTAACTAAAAACCACCTGTACTCTAAAGGTATTGAAATAAAAAAAAATCAAAAACAAAAAAAATCAAAAACAAAACAACAGAAAAAAGCAAATGCCATAACTAAAATTTGTAACTGTTTTAACATTCTTATTTTCACCTTAGGTAAAAAGTTTGCCAAAAATAAGGATAGATAAATCTATTGTATTTATTGTTGTTATTTTTCCAACCAAACAGCATCATGCTGAGGCTGAGATTGGTTCATTTAGTTTAAAAGACAGTGTTTGGGCTGGGCGCGGTGGCTCAAGCCTGTAATCCCAGCACTTTGGGAGGCCGAGACGGGGGGATCACGAGGTCAGGAGATCGAGACCATCCTGGCTAACACGGTGAAACCCCGTCTCTACTAAAAAATACAAAAATCTAGCCGGGCGAGGTGGCGGGCGCCTGTAGTCCCAGCTACTCGGGAGGCTGAGGCAGGAGAATGGTGTAAACCCGGGAGGCGGAGCTTGCAGTGAGCTGAGATCCAGCCACTGCACTCCAGCCCCGGCAACAGAGCGAGACTCCGTCTCAAAAAAAAAAAAAAAAAAAAAAACAGTGTTTGGAAAAAATCTACTACATACTTACTAAATCAGTCATAAAAATTTCACAGATGAGTTAATTAGCTGAAGGAAAGGACTGATTTCCCACTTTTTATGAGAATAAATATTTACATTCCAGCAACTCACAAGTACAGTTCGGAATAGTGCATATCTCCTATTCAGTGGAGAAAAAGTGTCCAGTGAAAGTTTAGGTAATAAAATTAATTAATTTTATTCCCCAAAACATCATCATATAAAAATGAATTTTCTTACACAGAGAATGAGCTGCCTTTGAAAGTTTGTGATCCATGCTGTAGGAAGAAATGCTTAAATGAAAGAGCAATTAAATCATCTTATGGGATAAAATTGCAAGGAAAATTGAAGATGTCTTCTTCTAATGTTACTCTGGAAACTGGTACTTTTTTTGTTTCTTTCATTGTTTTCACAAAAAAACTAGCTCAGATAATATTGTAATGATGAAGAGTGTATTTTCTATGTTTTATTGCAAGACAAAAATTTCTATACTCATTTTATACAAAGTAGCTTTATAGTTTGGCTCAAAGATGGCTAAGAATACAAGAGATCATGTAGAATACTGTTATGGCACTTTAATTAATGAACATACAATTACTTCTACATAATACATCATAGTCCAACTGTGTCTACTCAATAGTAATCATTCAAAACCTGTAAAAATGTTTCAATTGATGTTAAGGGTAGTATTTATGATCATAGTGAATTATTTATCTTTGACCAAGTAAACTAATTCCCATCTTCCAGCTTTCCAACAGTTATCATAATACAGCACTTATAATTGAATAACTAGATCAATTTTATAGTTTTCTCTCTCTTGCTGATCTTACTCTGAGGATGACTTGTGGAGCTAATGGAGAAAGGGAGGCTGCAGAGGAGTATTTGGGGAGACTGCTTGGATTAATATTCTAGCTCAATCTTTTTTTAAGTCAGGGGCTTTATGGCTCTTCACCGTCTTCATACATCAGTTCCCTGGCCCATGAAGTGAGAGTAGCAATAGTATCTTTCTCATTGTTTTGAAAGAATGAAATGAAATAATCTATTTAAAGCACTTACACAGAGCCTAATACCTGGTAGGTACTCAGTAAATGTTAGATGTGATCATTTTCCCAGAATTTCCAAACCTATTTGTATCTTGACTTGAGGAAAGCCAAGGAGTGCTTACGGATAACCTATACCAGTGGTCTCAAACCTTCGTGTGCATGAGAATACACTGGAAGGCTGTCAACACAGATTGCTGGACTGCACTGCCAGAGCTTCTGATTCATTAGATCTGGGATGGGGCCCAAGAGTTTGCGTTCCAAAGAAATTCCTTGGTGATGCTGAAACTCAGTTGGATAAAATCATGAATTCTGTGTCCAACACAATAATTGCAAGCACATGTCTGATTCGCAGGCCTCTTAATTTAGAAAAAAAAAAACAATATTTGTGCTCTACTAATGTTTATATTTACATTATCACAAAACATAGCTTTATGTTCAATATTGAAACTTTACTGAGCACTTGACAAAATATTAGATATTTTATTTTCAAAATAAAGACTTCCCTAAAGCTTTACTTGCCATTTGTCCATTAGATGAAAAAAAAACCCTGAAGATTATTGGAATAATCTGATTTGCTATTTGAAGCAATTGATCACACTACACTGATATAAAACTGGTATACTTTGCTGTTTATGAAGTTTTTCTGCTAATGAAGCCTGTGTAATCACAACTACCAAGCCACTTTTTATACTTGCATAATAATAGAAAATTAAAGCAATCAGTTTAGAAAAAAACAATCATTTGATCTAAATAAGTCATGTCTTATAGAATGGTATGTGAATATACCTTCTTCACCAGTGCATATTATATTATTGTCTTTTATAATAATCTATTTTTTAACTTTTAGGTTTCGGGTACATGTGCAATTTTTTTTTATAGATGTAAGTTGAGTGTCATGGGGGTTTCGGTGTACAGATTATTTCATCACCCAAATAATAAGCACAGTACCCAATAGGTAGTTCTGTGATCTTCATCCTGCTCCCTCTCTCCACTCTCAATTAGGCCCCAGTGTTTGCTCTTCCCTTCTTTGTGTTCATGGGTACTCACTGTTTAACTCCCACTTATAAGTGAGAACATGTGGTATTTGGTTTTCTGTTTCTGTTAATTCATTTAGGATAATGGCCTCAAGCTCCATTCACGTTGCTGCAAACGACATAGTTTTGTTCTTTTTTATGGGTGCATAGTATTCCATGGTGTGTACGTACTACATCTTCTTCATCCAGTCTGTCATTGATGGGCATGCAGGTTGGTTCCATGTCTTTGCTACTGTGAATAGTGCTGCAAAGAACATATACGTGCGTATGTCTTTATAATAGAATAATTCGTATTCCTTTGGGTGTATACCCAGTAATGGGATTGCTGGGTTGAATGGTATTTCTGCCTCTAGGTCTTTCAGGAATCACCAAACTGTCCTCCACAATGGTTGAATGAATGTATACTCCCACCAACAATATAAAAATGTTCCTTTTTCTCCACAACCTTGCCAGCATCTGTTATTTTTTGGCTTTTTAATAATCGCCATTCTGACTGATATGAGATGGTATCTCATTGTGGTTTTGAATTTCATTTCTCTAATGATGAGTGATGTTGAGATTTTTTTCATGTTTGCTGGCCACATGAATGTCTTCTTTTGAGATGTTTCTCTTCATGTTCTTTGCCACTTTTTAATGGAGTTGTTTTTTTCTTGTACATTTGTTTAAGTTCCTTGTAGATGCTGGATATCAGCCATTTGTTAGATGCATAGTTTGGAAAAATTTTCTCACATTCTATATGTTGTCTGTTTACTTTGTTGATAATTTCTTTTACTGTGCAGAAATGCTTACGTTGGATTAGATCCAATTTGTCAATTTTTGCTTTTGTTGCAATCACTTTTGGCATCTTTGTCATGAAATCTTTGTTCCTCCCTATGTCCAGAATGGTATTGCGTAGGTTGTCTTTCAGGGTTTTTTATAGTTTGGCATTTAAGCTTCCAATCCACCTTAAGTTGATTTTTGTATATGGTGTAAGGAAGGAGACCAATTTCAATTTTCTGCATATGGCTAGCCAGTTATCCCAGCATCCTTTATTGACTAGTGAGTCCTTTTCCCATTGCTTGTCAACTTTGTCAAAGATCAGATGGCTGTAGGTGTGTGGCATTATTTCTGGGCTCTCTATTCTGTTCCATTGGTCTATATTCCTGTTTTTGCACAAGTACCATACTGTTAGAGTTGCTGTAGCCTTGTATTATAGTTTGAAGTCAGGAAATGTGATGCCTCCAACTTTGTTCTTTTTGCTTAGGATTGGCTTGGCTACTTGAGCACTTTTTTGGTTCCATATGAATTTCAAAATAGTTTTTTTCTAGTTCTGTAAAGAATGTCATTGGTAGTTTGATAGGAGTAGCTTTGAATCTGTAAATTGCTTTAGGCAGCATGGCCATTTGAATGATATCAGTTTTCACAATCCATGAGCATGGCATGTTTTTCCATTTGTTTGTGTCATTTCTGATTCCTTTGAACAGTGTTTCCTAATTCTCATTGTAGAGATGTTTGCCTTCCTGGTTAGCTGTATTTCTAGGCATTTTATTCTTTTTGTGACTATTATAAGTAAAATGGCTTTCCTGACTTGGTTCTCAGCTTAGATGTTGTTGATGTATATAAATGCTACCAATTTTTGTACATTGATTTTGTATCCTGAAACTTTGCTGCAGTTGTTTGTCAGATCAAAGAGCTTTTGGGCTGAGACTAGGGGGTTTTCTAGCTATAGAACCATGTTATCTTCAAACAGCAGTAGTTTGACTTCCTATTTGAATGCCTTTAATTTCTTTCCCTTGCCTAATTGCTCCAGTCAGGACTTCCAGTACTATGTTGAATAGGAGTGGTGAAAGAGGGCATCTTGTCTTGTTCTGGTTGTCAAGGGAAGTACCTCCTGCTTTTGCCCATTGAGCATGATATTGGCTGTGGGTTTGTCATAGATGGCTTTTATTATTTTGAAATTTGTTCCTTTAATTTTTGTTGAGTGTTTTTAACATTAAGGGATGTTTAATTGTATTGAAAGCCTTTTCTGCATCTATTGCGATAATCTTGTGGGTTTTGTCTCTAGGTCTATTTATGTGATGAATCACATTTATTAATTTGTGTATGTATAACCAACCTTGCATCCCAGTGATAAAGCCTACTTGATTGTGAAGGATTAGCTTTTTGATGTGCTGTGGGATTTGGTTTGCAAGTATTTTGTTGGTGATTTTTGCATCTATGTTCATCAAAAATGTTAGTCTGAAGTTTTCTTTTCTGGTTTTGTCTCTGCAAGGTTTTGGCATCAAGATGACACTGGCCACATAGAATGAGTTAGGGAGGAGTTCCTCCTCAATTCTTTGGAGTAGTTTCAGTAGGAATGTTACCAGCTCTTCTTTATACATCTGTTAGAATTCAGCTGTAAAGTCATCTGGTTCTGGGCTTTATCTGGTTAGTAGACTTTTCATTACTGCTTCAATTTTGGAACTTGTTATTGGTCTGTTCTGGGATTCAATTACTTCCTGGTTCAGTCTTGGGAGACTGTATGCTTCCGTGAATTTATTCATTTCTTGTAGGTTATCATGCTTATGTGCATATAGGTGTTCATAATAGACTCTAAGGGCTTTTTGTGTTTCTGTGGGGTAAGTCTTGATGTCCCCTTTGTCATTTCTGATTGTGTTTATTTGAAGTTAGTGGTCTGTCTTATTTATTCTATCACAGAACCAACTACTAGACTCATTGATCGTGTGTATGTGTGTGTGTGTGTGTTTAATCTCAATTTCCTTCAGTTCAGCTCTGATTTTGGTTATTTCTTGTCTTCTGCTAGCTTTGGGGTTCATTTGCTCTTATTTCTATAGTTTCTGTAGATGTGGTGTTAGGTTGTTAATTTAAGATCTTTCTGAATTTTTGATGTGGGCGTTTAGTATTATAAACTTCCCTCTGAACACTGTTTTAACTGTGTCCCTGAGATTCTAATATGTTGTATCTTTATCATCATTCATTTCAAATAATTTCTTGATTTTTGTCTTAATGCCATTGTTTACCCAAAGGTCATTCAGGAGAAGGTTATTTAGTTTCCATGTCATTGTATAGTTTTGAGCGATATCTTAGTATTGATTTCTGTTTTTATTGCATGGGTATGATTTCAGTTTTTCTGAATTTGCTCAGAATTGTTTTCTGTCCAATTGTGTGGTAAATTTTAGAGGATGTGCCATGTGCATAAGAGAAGAGTGTATATTCTCTTGTTTGGGGGAGAAGAGTACATGACTACTAGGGCCATCTGGTCATGTGTTGAGTTCAGCTCCTGAATATCTTTGTTTGTTATCTTCTGTTTTGGTGATTTCTCTAATACTCTCCGTGGGATGTTGAAGTTTCCTACTATTACTGTAGGGCAAATCTAAGTCTCTTTATAGTTTCCTAAGATCTTCTTTCATGAATCCTTATGAATCTTCCCTTAGGAATCTTCTTTATGATCTTCCTTTATGCTCCTGTGTTGGGTGAATATATATTTAGGGTTTTTAGGTCTTCTTATTGAATTGAACCATTTACCAATATGTAATGCCCATCCTTGTCTTTTTTGGTCTTTATTGGTTTAAAATCTGTTTTGTCTAAAATTAGGATAGCGACTCCTGTTTTTTCCTGTTTTCCATTTGCTTGGTAGATTTTTTTCTCCATCTTTTTACTTTCAGCCTATGGGGTGTCACTGCATGTGAGATGAGTCTCTTGAAGCCAGTATACCATTGGGTGTTGCTTCTTTATCAAGCTTGCCACTGTGTACCTTTTATTCGGGGCATTTAGCCAATTCACATTCAAGGTTAATACTGATATGTGTGGATTTGATCTTGTCATCTTGTTGTTAGCTAGATATTCAGACTTGTGTGTGGTTGCTTTATAGTGTCAATGGTTTATGTACTTAAGTGTGTTTTTGTACTGGCCAGTAACAGTCTTTCCTTTTCATATTTAGCTGTCCTTCAGGACCTCTTGTGAGGCAGGTCTGGTGATAACAAATTCCCTCAGTATTTGCTTGTCTAAAAAGGATCTTGATTCTCCTTTGTTGATGAAGTTTACTTTTACTGGACATTAAATTCTGGGTTGGAAATTCTTTTCTTTAAGAATGCTGAATATAGGCCCCAATCCCTTCTGGCTTGTAGGGTTTCTGCTGAAAGGTCCACTGTTAGCCTGATGGGGCTCCCTTTGTAGGTGACCTGTCCCTTCTCTCTAGCTGCCTTTAACATTTTTTCTTTCTTTTCAACCTTGGTAAATCTGAAGACTATGTTTCCAGCACCCCCTGCTCATCACCAGACACGGCCTTGGGGATGGTCTTCTTGTGTAGTAACTTGTAGAGGTTCTCAGTATTTCCTGAATTTGAATATTGGGGTCTCCAAAGAGGTTGGGGAAATTTTCATAGATAACATCCTGGAATGTGTCTTCCAAGTTGCTTGCTTTCTCCCTCTCCTTCAGGGATACCACTGAGTCATAGACTTGGTCCCTTTGCATAATCCCATATTTCTCAGAGGCTTTCTTTCTTTCTTTTTTTTTTTTCCTGACTGAGTTAGTTGGGAGAACCCGTCTTCTGCCTCTGAGATTCCTTCCCAGCTTGGTGTATTCTGCAGTTAATACTTGTGACTGCATTATGACATTCTTGTAGTGTGTTTTTCAGCTTTGTCTGATCAGTTTGGTTCTTTCTTATAATGGCCATTTTATCTATCAGCTGCTGTAGCATTTTATTATACCCCTTAGATTCACTGGATTGGGCTTTGACTTTCTCCTGAAAATCAATGTTCTTCATTCCTATCCCTATTCTAAATTCTATTTGTTATTTCAGACATTTCAGGCTGGTTAACAACCCTTGCTGGGGAACTGGTGTCATGGTTTGAAGGAAAGAAGACACTCTGACTTTTTGAGCTGCCAGAGTTCTTGCACTGGTTCTTTCTCATCTGTGTGGTATGATATTCCTTTAATTGTGGTTTAATTTGAATACAGTCAGTTGACTTATTTTCTGGTTGTTTTCAGAAGAGACTGAGCCTTAGCTCAGAGCCTTTATTTTTAGCTGAGTTCTTGTCCTTGGTTTCACAGGGTAGGTATATTAGCAAAGTATTTTTGATGTTGAAATTTGCGCTATGATCCAGTAGATGGCCTTAAGTATAATGACCAGTAGGTAGGCTCTTGCTCAGCCACGTAGCTCCTCTGTATTTCCTCACATTTGCACCTGTACTCCCTCCCAGTGTTCAGAAGGTATGGGCTCCTCTCCCACTCGAGTGCTGGCTGCAGATATTGGCTTAACACACCTTGGCTGCACACTGTAGCCCTGGAGTGAGCTCAGGCTTTATGCTCCTTCCCCAGCTTGGAGGCAACAGGGGAAGGGACCTTGGCAGTGGCTATGGCAGAGGGCCTTTCACTTGTTTTTTGAGGCTCCACCCCAGAGAAATGCAGAGTCACTTCCAATCAGTGTGATTGACCTTGAGTGGGGTGGCTGTGTTGTGGGCCCAATCCAATAGGCCCTGTCTTGTGATGAGCAGGGGGTGCTGGAAACTCCTGGTGGAGACTGAGTGGTCTCTTCTCCTTAGAGCAGCTGTGGCTTGCTGGAGGTGTGGTTAAAGCACTCAAGGTCTTTGCTTCTTCCTCATTTCAAGGACAGCAAGGGAAGTACCACTGTAGTGGCAGTGGAAGAGGGGTTTTCGGTTGCCTCTGGGAGTTAAACGCAGAGCCGATGGTACCAGGAATGTTCAGCCAGGGGGTGGGATGGCTGCATTGCTGGCCCAAGCTGGGAGATCTTCTTGGTGAAGGGTGGAGACTTTTCTCTATATGTCAACTGTGGCATGCTGGAAGCAGAAGTGAAGCCCTCAGGCTCTTTATTTCTTCTCCATTTCGAGGGCAGCAGGAGCAGAACCTCTGACATGGCAGTGGCAGAAGGGCTGTCATTTGCCTCTGGGAGCCCCTTTTCAGGGAAGCACAGAGACACTAGCAGTGGGAATGCTCAGCTGGGTGTAGGGCAGCTGCTCTGTGTTCCCAAGACAGGGGCCCTGCCTGGTGAAAAGTAGAGGGTGAGGTCTCACAGGGAAGAAAGACTGGATCCTCTTCATATGGTGATTGTGATGTGCTAGAGGTTCCAGCCCTTCGTTCCTTCCCCATCCTGAGGGCAGTAAGGGCAATGTCACTGCAGCTGCAATGGCAGAGGGGATGTGGGTTGTTTCTGGGATTTCCTCCTCAGAGAATCACAGAGCCGCCACTGACTGAAGTGTTTGGGTGGGGACAGGGCGGTTGTGCTGGAGGCCCAGGTCTAGAGGCACTGCCTGGTGAAGAGTAGCAGAGGTGGAGATCTGTGTGGAAAACAGTCCAGCTACTTGTAAATATGGCTGTGGTGTAGTGCGGCACGAGGAGGGGGTTGGGGGTTGGAGCGGTCCTGTGTCACTCCCCAGCCAGTACACTCTCTCCTGAGGGCAACAGGAGTCATGGCTTTAGAGCAGCAAAAATGGCGTCCTGCCCCTCCCTCTGGGAGCTCTGCCTCAGGGAAGTGCAGAGCTGCTACTGCCCTGAGAACCCAGGAGAGGAGTGGCTGGAGTGACAGGTTGGGAGATGCTGCCCAGTGAGGAGTAGTGGGGTTGGAGACTCACGTGGAAAAACTGTATGCTTTTCCTTGAGATAGCTACACTGCTGAGTGTCTGCATTAGTTCGTAATCACTGCACACCCTCCAGATCCTGAGGGTAACAGAAGAGAAGGTTGTGGAATAGCAAAAATGGCAGCCTGCCTCTCCCCCTGGGAGTTCCATCCCATGGAACTGTAGAGCTGCTCTCGGCCAGAACTCAGGCTGGGGTAGGGTGGCCTCACTAGCATCCCAGGCCAGCGGGCCTTATCCTGAAAGATGCAGTGGAGGCAAGGGCTGCAGTCCATCACTGCTCAGCCCCTGGATTTGGCCCCTTTCTGGGGTGCATGCTAGGAAGCCCAGCCTCCTGTGTTGCCAGGGCTGCAGCCACTGGTGCCAAGGTGCCAGGGGATCCAGTGCTCCCAGGACTCTGCGTGTGCCTGAGCAGCAGCTTTGCCCAAACTCCACATAGCCCTCAGTGTGGGTCTGGAGGCCCCAGTAGAGGGAGTTCACAAAGGATCTCCTGAGCCCAGAGATGTAAAGGTCCATGGCAATAGTGTGGGTCCCTGGGAACTCTGACTCATTCACCATTTCTCCATGTTGGGGGACCTCCCCTGGCTCTGTGCCATCCCCACTTGGGCAGTTGTCCTGTGTGGCTATTTGTTTTCCATGAGTCACATTGTTTCCTTGATAAATCTCAATGTGTCCACCTGGATGTTCCAGTTTAAGAGCTAATATTTACTTGCTGCTCTTTCTCCTCGCCCTGAGAGAGGTGCACATTAGCTGCTTCTAGTCAGCCATATTGGCCCTATGATAATAATCTTAAAATAACTACTGACTTCTGTGATAGATGCCGATGTTTCTTCAGTAGATATGTGTCTCCTGGTTAACATGTGGTCAGTTATATCACTACCATTCCACTAACATTTTATGTAAGTTATATGTTCCTTGTCAATGTTCTTGAGAAACAGAAAGTCAATATTTAATTTGCCATTAAGCATACTTTCTTTTAATCATTTATGCTGAAAACACTCATAGAAAAATTACATGTGTTAATAGTAAGAAGATTAATAAGCAGTTGAAATTTTACACCATGGCAAAAAAACATGTAGAAAGAGTATCAGAACACTCTTCAGTACTCTACAGCAGGACGGCTTAAGATTTTGTAGCCCAGGTGGCAAGGTGTGTCACAAATTTAGAGAAGGCTACTCTTCTGTCTCTTCCTGTCCTAGCACTGCTCTGTCACCTTGAAGATTTGTGGGATTGGGTAAGAATACCCTTAGTATTGATGCTGGCATTCCTGTGTCAGAAATCATTCAGAAATGACACATGTAAAGCTTCATGTAGCAGTTTTATAAATAAAAATAGCAAACAGTTTTTGAGTGTTTACTGTTTCAGGTAAAGTATATACCTTCTTTGACACTGATCTGTTAACTGAAAATAATAAAAACAGTTTCCCTACCTATGGTTTTACTACTAATAGTAATAGTAATAATAATAAGCATATATTGAGTATGCATCAGACATTTTAAGTACATTAGTTTATTTAATTTTCTTTATTATTTTCATTGCCCTTTCTTCCTTCAGTTTCTGTTCCAACAACAATAAATTTCCTCTTCCCCTTATAAAAACTTTCCACTGTGTATACACCGCAATAAGCAGTTTACCTCCCTTTGTTCTGAAGCAGATGGCATCTTTTCCCTGCACAGCCCCATTTAAAGATTTGGAACCTGAGGCGTAGGAAGATTAAATTACTTGTTTATGTTATGTGGTTAGGGAAGAGTAAGGATTATTTTACCCCAAGAGACAGGCTTCAGAGCCCACATGCTCAATTACTTAGCTAGACTCGTTCTTGACCTTAAGTGTCAATAATTGGAAGTTCCAATCAATGAAAATTGGAGTAAATAGGATAGGAAAATCAGTGGTCACCAAAGCTTCAAGACTAATTTTAAGCCTCCTGTGAGAATCATTTTGTGGGTTTTCAAAAATAATTGGAGGATACTTTGAGGAAATGTTGTTTCCTGATTGAGAAATTCTTTGTAATTTGAATATGAGTGTAAAGGGAATTTCATTGGTATCTACAGGTTGGAGAGGTCTAGGTTGGGTTGTATGGAAATTAATGGGCTTGGATAAGATGATTCCTAAATTTCCCACGTGAGCTAATTACCATTCTGTTTTTAAGACCTGTTAACATGGCACCACAAACATTGCATTTTAGTATTTCTGTTTGATTGATGGAAATAAAATAACAGGTGATGTCCTAAAACCTGATTCTATTTTGTTTCTAGTAGAAAATGACTTTCGAAAAGGTGCTTCATTTTTGATGATCCTCTTTTTGCATTCTGCTTCTCCAGGCTGAGAAGAAGAGAATTCATCACACAATATCATGTGGTGCATATTTAAACATAAAGCCAGGCTGTGGAGAATATGCCATGTGTTCCTGCTAATGTGGGAAATTAGGTTCATCAGGAAAAAATCAAACTGCTCGCTGGGCACTCAGCACACTAACCAGGTTGTAACCTTTTGTTCCAGTTGGTCCAGACTTCTGTGCTGGGAACCAAACAGTAATATTGGAGAAAGTACTGTTAAGCTGCATTACACTCCTAATGATACAGGGTAGAGCTTTGCTAACCTAAGGCAATTTTAGGAGTTTGAGCAGGCTTTAACACTCTAAGCATTATGGGACAAAGAAAAGCTGAATCACAGTTTTTTAATAAGATACTATAATATAGAGAAAATGCACTATACGCCTATCAAAACCCAGCCCCTCCAAATGTGCTCAAGATCCTTTTTCTTCACTTCTCAAAGATTTTGCTTTTCAATGATGCCTTCTCCCTCTGTGGCATTAGCAACCTCTCACTTACTACTGGCTCATTCACATAAGTGCACTGATACGCCCTATAAACGTAACAAAATAAGTACTTTTCTCTTGACCCCACTTCCTCCTTCAGCTGCCATTCTATTTATCTGCTTTCTTTAATGACAAAATTTAATGACAAAATGGTATGTGTGGTTTCCATTTTCTCGGACTCAGTTTGCCTTGTTTTTTATTATGAAATATTTTAGGTGCACAGAAACCTATAGGGAGTAGTATAGCATACATAACTCTACATCCACTCTGCAGCTTATCAAGGCTTAATATTGGACATTTGCTCCTTTTTAAAAGAGATAAAACCTAAGAGGTAGATTTGAAGTCTGTGTATTACTCTCTGATTCTATTCCATCTTTCATTTAAAAAAAAACAAACAAAAATCAACGATTACTGTGGTTTAGTATTAGTCTGCCCATGTTTTCCCCCTTATTTTTAGTACACATATATGTAGACATAATGTGTGTGGGGATAGGTACGTGTATACACACACACACACACACACACACACAATAATTAACCATTCTTGCATGGTAGGAAAAATCTCTATACCTTATTTCCTTGTTTAAAATCATTTTGACATTCTTTTATCATTATTATTATTATTATTACTGTTATTGCTTTTTCTCTAGTCTTTCAGATAGATTTTAGAATCAGCTTGCAAAGTTTCATCAAAAATCAGTTGGGATTAGATTGAAAATACACTGCAATTACTGATTTACTTGGCAATAATTAGCATCATTAGCAACTGGAGTGTTTCTATTCATGAACATGGCAGATTTCTATACATATTTGCATATCAATTTATGTCGTTTACTGAAGTTTTATAATTTATGCCACAAATATCTTGAATCTTTTAAATGTATTTATTCCTAAGTATGTTATAGCATTTGTTGCAATAGTCAATTACTCCTTGTAAAAAACTATATTTTATGATAATATTGGGGCTCAGAACACAATACTCTAAAGTATGGCACCTTGGTATGCTGAAGACTTTGAACTGAAGGGGATTGGAAGGGCCTCAGAAGCAAGGTCTCTCTAACCTTCTCCTCTCTGATCTTCTGCCCTCCTGTCCCTGATTCTTTTTTTTTCTCCAAAGCTAGTCATAGTTATCAAAATTCCTCATCCCATGGCAGGTCATAGAAACTAGAACTCCTCTTTGCTAAAGCAAGCCCTAAAACCTAGAAGGTTACGCTCTTCTTTCTCTCTTAAAGACTCTAGTTCCAGAGACAGGGTTCTTGCCCCATACCTAGGAGGAACAAATTCTACACAGAGAGGCCAAGAAGAATCTGAACAGAAAAGCCTTGCTGGATCCCTCGCTCCTCTGTCTGTTACCATTAGATCATACCATTTGTCCAATCACATTTCTGCATGGCTGTCTGTTCTTCATTAAACCTTATTATAAAAATAGACAGTATTCCCTGGGTTTTGGGGTCTTTGATTCTGAAGGCACCTGCATCAGATAAAACTTTGTTAAATAAATTTGTTATGTTTTTCTCTTATTTTCCTGTCTTTTGTTATAGGAATGTTGTCAGTGACTCTTGTGATGGGTAATAGAAAAGGCATTATACCTTTTTCACCCCTAAAATTGCTTATTAATGTTATATGGGAATTCATTGATTTTTATTTTTAAATAAACTTTATACTTTGAAAAGTTTTAGTTTTATAGAAAAGTCATGATGATAATATGGAGTTCCCATATATCCCACACACAGTTGCCCCATTGTTGACATCTTACATTAGAATAGTACATTTGTTATAACTTGTGAAACTACATTGATATATTATTATTCACTAAAGTTCATACTTTATTCAAATCTCATTTATTATTATCTAATATCGTTTTTTTTCCATTTGAGGATCCAATTCAAGATAGCACATTACATTTAGTCATCATGTCTCCTTGGCCTCCACTTAGCTATGACAGCTTCTTATACTTTCCTTGTTTTTGATGGCCTTGGTAGCTTTGAGAATTACTGGTCAGGTATTTTGTAGGATGTCTCTGAATTAGGAGACATTATATGAAGTTTTTCTCATGATTAGAATAGTGTTATGGGTTCTAGAAAGGAAGACCATAAAGGTAAAATGCCATTTGCATCAAATAATATCAGGGGTATATACTATCAACCTGACTTATCACTGATGATGATGATGATATTGAACACCTGGCTGAGGCAGTGTTAGGTTTCTGTACTCTAATATTACATCACCCCCTCCCCATTTATTTATCTAATTATTTACTTATAGCAGTATGAACTCATAGACATTGATTTTATTATTCAGTATATAATGAACACCACTGTATTTTACTATTCAAATTTTTCCAGTTTTAACCATTGGAAGCTTTCTCAGCTGGGTCTTGTGTTCATTTGATATACTCCCATCATTTTGGAATTTTTTTTTATCACTTCCTTACTTTCTGATACTACAAGGTGCTCTAAACTCATATATTTCTTGACCCAGTGCTTCCATGGAAAACAACTTCCACTATTTTCAAAGTTACCTAAGTCAATAGTTGTTGTGATAAGGGAGGAGACCACCCCCATATTGTCTTATGCCCAATTTCTGCCTCCAAAGAAAGAAAAAGTAAAACCTAAAAGACAGAAATGAAATCCATAAGCAGACAGCCCAGCGCCACACCCTGGGCCTAGTAGTTAAAGATTGACCCCTGACCTAATCAGCTATGTTATCTATAGATTACACACATTGTATAGAAAAACACTGTGAAAATCCCTATCTTGTTTTGTTCCAATCTAATTACCAGTGCATGCAGCCCCCAGTCACATACCCCCTGCTTGCTCAATCGATCACGACTCTCTCACGTGCACCCCTTTATAGTTTTGAGCCCTTAAAAGGGACAGGAATTGCTCACTCAGGGAGCTCGGCTCTTGAGACAGGAATCTTGCGGATACCCCCGGCCAAATAAACCCCTTTCTTCTTTAACTCGGTGTCTGAGGAGTTTTGTCTGCAGCTCATCCTGCTACAGTGAGGTTGTTTAATACATTTGGAATACAATAAGACTGTTTTGTCACATTCTGCATTCTATCCTGGTATCTCCTAGACCTCATAAATAATTTTCAACATTTGTATACATTAAGGTTGACTCTGTTCTACAAAGCTTAATACATTTTGATAAATGCATATTGTCACGTGTTAACCATTATAGTATCATGCAGAATAATTTTACTATCTTGAAAAGTTCCCCATACTACACCTATACAACTTTCCACACCTTCCTTGAGCTGGCAACCACTGTAGTTTTTACTGTCTCTATAATTTTGCCTTTCCCAGTATGTCATATAATTGGAATCATCCAGTTAATATCCTTTTTCAGCTGGTTTCTTTCATGTAGCAATATTCATTTAAGATTCATATATGTCTTTTTATGGCTTGATGGCTCATCTCTTTTTATTATTATGTAACATTTCACTGTATAAATGTAAAACAGTATGTTTATCCATTCATCTACTGAAGGAGAACTTGCTTGCTTCTAGTTTTGGCGATTATGAATAAATCTGCTATAAACACTGACATTTTTGTGTGAACATGTTTTCAACTCATGTGGGTAAAGACAAAGAAGCACTATTGCTAGATCATATGGTAAGGGTATGTTTAATTTTATAAGAAACTGATAAACTGTTTTCTAAAGTGACTACCAATTTGGATTCCCTTCAGCAATGAATGAGAGTTGCTGTTGCTGCATATCTTTGTCAGCATTTGGTGTTATCAATGCGTTGGATTGTAACTGTTCTTTCTTTTTAAATTGATTTTGTGCACAGAAATTCTATTTAACTCTTTTAATAGTCGTGATAGTTTGCATTCCAATTTTTCTTTATTTCCTATATAAATAATTATATATTTGTACATAGACTGACAGTGGATGATGTTAGTTTTTCTTTTTCCTTTTGGTCCTTATAAGTTTAATTTTTGTTTTATTATTGAACTTTCTAGTACTTCCATTTCAGTGGTGAATAGAAGTAGTGATAGTAAACATCTTTTAAACTAAGGTGGTTTTTTATTTATTTATTTTTAAATTTTTTATTATTATTATACTTTAAGTTCTGGGGTACATTTGCACAACGTGCAGGTTTCTTACATATGTATACATGTGCCATGTTGGTGTGCTGCACCCATTAACTCGTCATTTACATTAGGTATATCTCCTAATGCTATCCCTCCCCAGCTCCCCTCCCCATAGTAGGCTCCAGTATGTGATGTTCCCCTTCCTGTGTCCAAGTGATCTCACTGTTCAATTCCCGCCTATGAGTGAGAACATGCGGTATTTGGTTTTCTGTTCTTGCGATAGTTTGCTGAGAATGATGGTTTCCAGGTGCATCCATGTCCCTACAAAGGACACGAACTCATCCTTTTTTATGGCTGCATAGTATTCCATGGTGTATATGTGCCACATTTTCTTAATCCAGTCTGTCACAGATGGACATTTGGGTTGATTCCAAGTCTTTGCTATTGTGAATAGTGCCGCAATAAACATACGTGTGCATGTGTCTTTATAGTAGCATGATTTATTATCTTTTAGGTATATACCCAGTAATGGGATGACTGGGTCAAATGGTATTTCTAATTCTAGATCCTTGAGGAATCACCACACTGTTTTCCACAATGGTTGAACTAGTTTACAGTACCACCAACAGTGTAAAAGTGTTCCTATTTCTCCACATCCTCTCCAGGACCTGTTGTTTCCTGATTTAAGGGTGGTTTTTAATGTTTAACAATTAGATATCATATTTGTTGTGAGATCCTTATTGATACTCTTTATTGGGTTAAAAAGTTTCCTCAGTCTGGTTTGGTGAGTTATTTTAATCATGAAAAGATGTTTAATCAATTATTTGACTCTATTGGAACTGTAATATAATTTTCTCCTTTAATCTGTTGATGTAGTAATTATAGGTAGTTTGTTTTCTAATGGTAAACTATTCTTGAATGTCCAGTAGAAATTCAGTTTAACCATAAACCACTATTTAGATACACTGCTGATCAGCTAATATCTTATTTTGAACTATTATTGCATCTATGTTTATAAAAGTGCTTGACCTTAAATGTGCTTTTCTCTTACTACTCTTGTTAGATTTTGATATAAACTATATATCATCCTTACAAAAGTTTATGTGATGCTTTGCTATTTTGTCTATACTTCAAACTTTTGTATAAGATTGA
This sequence comes from Piliocolobus tephrosceles, assembly GCF_002776525.5. Classification (NCBI taxonomy): domain Eukaryota; kingdom Metazoa; phylum Chordata; class Mammalia; order Primates; family Cercopithecidae; genus Piliocolobus; species Piliocolobus tephrosceles. Next base: position 40,685,606 of record NC_045445.1, on the reverse strand, counting down.
TACTTTCTCTTATTTAAATATATAACACACCTATTAATATGTCTGGTAATAGCGGAGAAATATTTCTGGGCAGATTTTTAATTTATTGATTCAATTTCTTTAATGCTTACTTGAATAGTTGGAGTTTGAAAAAAAAGCATTAAAACTATTTTTGAAATTTATATTTTCTAAGAAATGTCCTTTCAATCTAAATTTTCAAATTTAGTAACATAAAGGTTTTCATAATTCTCTATTATATGTAATCTGAAATCTATATATGCCTGCTACCTTTTTATGTCTAGTATTATTTGTACACTAAATTTTGACAATGCTTTGTCTATTTTATTATCTTTTCAAAGGACTAGCTTTTAGTTTTATTAATTCTGTGTTTTTTGTTTAATATTTTAAAAGTACCTGCAATATTTATCTTTTTTATCTTTACTTTTACCATCTTTAGTTTCACTCTGTTGTCCCTTCTCTAACTTCTTGAGGTAGACACTGTAACAGAGAAAGCTAACTTTCCACCAAATATTTGAACTCTCATAGTGTAGACTTGCTGACATGTCCAACTAAGGACAACATTAACCTGTCACTCATATGCATAGTTTCCACCAATGGAATGTCGGAAGAATTGATGAGTTTAACTTTTGGTCCAAGTAGGTTAATTATCAGATGCAGGGTCCACTGTACACTTTCCTTTTGTGTGCTTTCAATAGCAATTTTTTGACACCAACTGGCTGTTCTACAATTCAATTTAATTTTGACACTCAATAACCAGAGTTAGTGCAGATCACCCATGTTAAGGGGAAGGCCTTTCAACTCTGACACTAGCTACCCAGAGTTAGTGTAGATCCCACAGGTTAAGCGGTCCCACAAGACTGTTTCCACTTCAGACTCCAGCTGCAAGTTCCAGGTTCCCAGGTTACCTGCACTTCTGTCTGACTTGGCTAAAAATTCATTAGGTCCCACCACTCCTTCATGTTTGATAATTTGCTAGAATGACTCGCAGAACTCAGGAAAGTGCTACGTTTACAATTGTTGGCTTATTATAAAGAATACAAACAAATGACTCGGTGAAGAGGTCGTAGGATGAGATACAGAAGAGTCCAGAACATAGGAGCTTCGTTTCTGTGGAGTCCTCCCATTAGGTGTGTGCCCTCCCATTACATTGACATGTTCACCAACAAGAAAACTCTTTGTGTCTCATTATTCAGAGTTTTCCTAGTCCCTCTCCCATCCTCAGAGGCTGAGGGTGGAGCTGAAAGTTTCAACCTTTTAATCACATGTTTTTTTCCTCTGGCAGTCAGCTGCCATCCTGATGCCATCTAGTGCTCCCCAGCATGAGTCTGCTCATTAGCATTAACTTAGGTATCAAAAGCAACTTTTATGAATAACAATAGACCCTCTTGTCCTTCAGGAAATTCCAAGAATTTTAGGAGTTCTATGTGAGGAACCTAGGACAAAAATAAAATACATTTTTGGAATACCTTACTTTGTCTACAGGCAGAATGAACATTGATATTAATATGCTAACATTTCAAGGTGGTGAAACCACAGGGTGGAATTAGCTGAGATCCAGAGTCATCTCCTTGAGGACAGCTGTCTAAATTGATTACATGGTCATATAAGTGAGAAATAAAAACTTATTTTGTCAAGGAACTTTGATGTGAGCACACTGACAGCACATTATTTTTTCTGCCTTTTTTGTCTAAAAAGAAAAATCTTGACTAAATTGAAGAATCTAAAGACAGAATTTGGGGTAAACATGTAACCATAATAGGTTCACTGACTGATGCATGTGGCAAGTCAATATGCTGAGACACTGGGTTATAGCATAGAAAAAGGTTTAACCATAGGGTCACAGAACAAGGAGATGGGAGGGAACGTCAAATCAATCTCCCTGAGGAGTTTGGGGCTAGGGCTCTTAAAGGTTTTGAAATGGGTGCAAATGTGGATATTGTTGATTGGTCAAGAGGGCGGGTGAAGTCATGGGACAGGGAGATGAAGAAACTATGTTTTTTCCCAATTCCTTTCCTTTGTAAGAGTCTTCTAGCTGGTTGGCATTAGCTGTTTCACTGATATTCTGAATCTGAAAAATAATTTAAATTCTTAAACAAAAGCATTGTTATTCTAATGTCAGAAATCCTGTCTATAGGAACAATGTGGATGCATATATTCAGTATCTAGTGACTTTTGGTTATAAGGAAGTAGATTAAAGCGCAGCCCGATTAATGCTTAATTATAACTATATTTCTGTCCAGAATTATTGCTTACCCTTTGAGGATGGCTTCAAATGCAGCAAAAAGAAAGCAAGGAGGGAAACCCAAGAAAATGGAGCGCCACAGAGGAAAATGCCTACAGTTTGCATAAAATAAGCATTATAAATGTGTATGTTTCTAAAAACAGCCTCCAAATATACAAGGCACAATTGACAAAATTATTAGCTGGTGTGTGGTGGCATGAACCTGTAGTGCCAGCTACTCAGGAGGCTGAGGCCGGAGGATCTCTTGAATCCAGGAATTTGAGGCTGTGGTGAGCCAATTGTGCCAGTGCACTCTGGCCCAGGCAACAGAGCAAAATCCTATCCCCAGAGAAAAAAAATTGACAAAATTAAAGGAGACATAGACAAATCTTCAAACTCTGTTGGATAGTTAAAAACTTCTCTTTAGTTGACATAAGTAGTCCAAAGGTGAATAAAGCCATGGAAGAACTAAAAACACTGTAAACTATCTTCACCTAATTAATATTTACACATTACACTCTAAAACTGAAGGACACATTCTTTACAAGTGCATATTGTTTGGACGAACCGAGGCAAGATGGTGTACTTCCGGGTTCTTCATCCCCCCCTCCCAACTTTTCCCGCCCGGAGGCAAGATGGTGCACATCCGGGTTCTTCACCTCCCCCTCCCAACTTTTCCCGCGCGCGCGAAAATGCAGCCGGCCCCCAGGGAGGGGTGCAGACCAACTGGGCATGCGCCAGGTGACGTCAATCTGAAGAGACCAAGATTTACCTGGTCGCACCTGTGGAACGCCCCTGACACGCCCATGCCCCACCTATTGCCCTCCCACTCCTAGAAAAGCCGCTCTCCTCCATTAAGCCACGCGGACTTCCTCAGTTTCTTGTTGCTGTCGGAACTGTCGGAACTCCGTCCGAGAGCGTGGGGGAGGGGAACTCTGCCGGCCTTCTTTGCTGGAGGCCGACAGACTTCTTCTCCACACCTTGGGTTACTAAAATAAACTTGCAGTTTTGCGCCTGACCTTTGCCTACTTGCTGGTTCTTTTGCTCGCTCTGGTGGTCTTAGAAAAACAAGACACATATGGCATGTTCCTCAATATAGACAATATGACTGGCTATTAAACAAGTTGTAATACATTTTTCAGGTTTGAAACCATACAGAATGTAATGTAAGTTAACATGGTAGAATTACATTAGAAATTTATAACAATATGAAATCCAGAAAATCTCAAATGTTTGAAAATTAACTCACATACCTCTAAGCATTTCATGGGTCAAAGAATTGTTATAATGTTCTTTCCATTTTAATTCAGTTATAAACATTTCTAATATCTATTTTCACACAGTTTTGGGTCCTGGAGATGTTTAGAAGTAGTTTCTAAAACTTCCAAATAGGCAAGCTTAATTTTTTAGGTATCTTTTTGCCCTTGTGATATGGTTTGGCTGTGTGTCCCCACGCAAGTCTCATCTCCAATTGTAATCACCATAATCCCCATGTGTTGAGGGTAGGACCTGGTGGGAGGTGATTGCAGCATGTGGTCTGTTGCCCCATGCTATTCTCGTGATAGTGAGTGAGTTCTCACTATCTCATCTGATGGTTTTAGAAGCGTCTGGCATTTCCTCTGCTTGCACCTCTCTCTCCTGCTGCCATGTGAAGAAGGTTCTTGCTTCCACTTCGCCTTCTGCCATGATTGTAAGTTTCCCGAGGCTTCCCCAGTCATGCAGAACTGTGAGTCAATTAAACCTCTTTTCTTTATAAATTACCTAGTTTCAGGCAGTTCTTTATAGCAGTGTGAGAAAGAACCAATACAGTTAATTGGTACAGAGTTAGTGGGGCATTGCTATAAAGATACTTGAAAATGTGGAAGAAACTTTGGAACTGTGTAACAGTTAGAGGTGGAAACAGTTTGGAGAGCTCAGAAGAAGAGAGGAAGATGTGGGAAAGTTTGAAACTTCCCAGAAAGTTGTTGAATAGTTTTGACCAAAATGCCGTTAGTGATGTGGACAATGAAGTCCAGGCTGAGGTGGTCTCACATGGGGATGAGGAACATATTTCTAGTTCTAGATCCTTGAGGAATTGCCACACTGTCTTCCACAATGGTTGAACTAGTTTACAGTCCCACCAACAGTGTAAAAGTGTTCCTATTTCTCCACATTCTTCTACATTTCTTTCACTCTTGCTCTCACCTATGTTTCAGGGTGTCTCTTAGGGACAGCATTAAGCTAGATTTTTTTTAGACCAATCCGCCAATGGGTTGACTGGCGAATTAGGTCCATTTATATGTGACTTGATTACCAATAAATTTTGATTCAGTTCTATATCTTCCTATAGACCGTGTATTTTTTTGCCTCTCTTTCCCTGCTCTCTCTTGCATTCATTATGTTCTTCCTCTTTCCTTGTGTTTCCTACTAATTTGGAAGTTATGCATTCTGTTTCTGATAGTGATATCAAGGGCACTCAACTACCTCTAAGTTTCCTCCCCAAAATAAAATGTATAACAATAATCTTTCTCTCTTCTTATACGTTATTCTTTAGTACTTTTATCTCTACCTCATTTAATACCTACATATTTGTATCTATTATTTTTCAAATTATTGTTTTATATAGGGAATACTTATTTAGTCATGTTTATGTGTGAAGTTTCTTCCTATATTATATGTCTTCCTTATAAAAAGCTTATACACAGCAAAAGGAATAATCAGCAGAGTAAATGTGCAACACACAAAGTGGGAGAAAGCATTCACAAACTATGCATCCAACAAAGGAATAGTATTCAGGATCTACAAGGAACTCAAATCAGCAAGAAAAAAACCAATCCCATTAAAAAGTGAGCAAAGGACACTTTCTGCCTTTCTGAAGTATACATTTTAACAATTTTTTTTTTTAGTAAGAAATTATTGGTGATAAACCCTTCCGGTCTTTTACTGGGATTGCATTTAATTCTTACACTAGACTGATAATTTAAATAAGTCTAGAATTATATATTAATATTCATTTACCATCATCAGCCTCATTGCCTTAGTTTTTTCAGGTCTCTGTTCAAATTTCACCTTATCAGTGAGAACTTCCCTAACCACTTTATTTAAATAGCATGTTTCCACCACACCCCACAGTGTTTTCAGTCTCCTAAATTGGCCCTTATTACCATCAGCATCTTTTGCATTTCTTAATTCTTTATTGTCTATCTTTTCCCACTAGCATGTAATATTCATGCACAACCGTACTTTGCTTTGTTCACTCCTACATTCCCGAAAACCAAGAATAGAGCTGGGCACATAGTAGGAAATCTATACACAGTTGTTGAATGAATGACTGAGTTCTGCTTGTGCGATTAAGTCTACTGTCAGTCCAACTTTCATTCTTTTTCTTTCTGGTTGCTTTTTAAATCTCTGTCTTTGGTGTTTTGCATTTTAGTTATGACTTGCCTCTAACATACAGCTTTCCTACAGCTCTTTACTCTCCTTAACTCTTTCTTTCTTTCTCTTTCTTTCTTTCTTTCTTTCTTTCTTTCTTTCTTTCTTTCTTTCTTTCTGTCTTTCTTTCTTTCTTTCTTTCTTTCTTTTCTTTCTTTCTTTCTTCTTTCTTTCTTTCTCTCAGCACCCTGCTCTTCAGGCTTGTTTTGGCGTTGTTTTGTTGTTCCTTGGTCCTTTCTATTTCCTTTAAGCCCAACCATGTATGTAAAATAAGAATTTATTTGGCATTTCCAAATACTTACAATGCAAAAGTTTTGGGTTAATCTTATTTAAAATTGATGCTACAATAAAGTAGTCCTTCTTCTTCAACCTGTTCTAATCTTGTCCCATCAATATCACTTCATTACAACTGCTTTTACAAAGTGTAACAATTGGTTAGACTAGGTTATGCTGCAGTAACAAACAATTCCAATATTTTAGGACTTGCCTACAACAAACATGGTTTTTTTGTTTTTTGTTTTGCACATTACATGTTGGTTGCATGACTGCTGAGATTCTACATCATGTCCTCTTCATTCCAAGAATTAAGGGAAACACCTATCTGGAATATGGTCATTCCTGTGGTAGAAGAAAAGGAGGAGGTATATGCTTCTGCTCACACCTATTACGTGAGAATATTTAATTCTCCATGCCATAGGGAGGAGACATAGAAGTACTGTAATGAAAAACAGCTAATATTTTGAACAACTTAATATCCCATAGTCTAAAACACTAGATTATAAATGATCTCTGTTATTAGTTCCCATAGACACACTTTAGACCTCCTTTTTCTCAATTTATCACCATTATTTGACATAGGGCATGGCTCCCTATGTCTCAAAGCAGTTTATATACATGGCTTTGCTCAGTACCTACTTTTCTGGTTTTACTCTAGTAATCAAAGTATATGTGATGTAACTGGTAGGATCTAACACTTTAAAGATGACCACATTTAAAAATTCTTTTATATTAAACAAAACATAAACTTATCTTCATCATTCTAAAAAAACACATACTCAATCCTGTCTTTTAATGTTTGATCAATGAATTGAAGATAAGCATGCTGTTATGTTAATAATATCATTCTCACTAATGCCTAACTTTTTAAGATGTATTTTAGAGACATTTAGAAATGTATGTATTTAGAGACATTTATTTTAAAATGTATTTATTGATTTACCATAGGAACTGAAACTTTTCAAAGTGCTTAGCCCTATGTTAAAAGTGGTGTGAATCATCTCAATTCATCTCATTTATCCTTTTAATTTAATATCAGGCCTTATATTAACAGCATATTTGAAACCATCACTTAAAATGTTTGTTTGCTTCTGCTTCTCCAGTAAGCATAAGCTCAAAGTGAGATAAACCATTTTATTACTGTAATAAATACAGCTTTGGAAAAGTTGAAAGTACCAGGTTATGTACCTTATTTGACTAGGTATACAACATAGTTCTTTCAAAATGCATTTGTGTAAAATCATGCATTCAGGGTTTACAAGACTTATAAAATAGTATAATTTGGCATAATTTAATCACATTAATACAAGTTGCCTTAGTCCATTTTATATTGCTATAAAGGAATACTTGAGGCTGGGTAACTAATAAAGAGGTTTATTTAGCTCACAGTTCTGTAGGCTGTACAAGAAGCATGGCACCCATGTCTGCTTGGCTTCTGGTGAGAGCCTTTATGCTGTTCAAAACATGGCAGAAAAGGTCAAAGGAGAAGCAGGCACATGTGAAGAGGACCCAAACCCTGATGTTTCCTGGCTTTATAACAACCCACTCTCAAAAGAACTATTTCATTCCTGTAAGAACCAACCCTGTCTTGTGAGAGCAAAAACTCAGTTACTACCAAGAGAATGGCACCAAACCATTCATGTGAGATTCACCTCCATTACCCTAACACCTCCCACTTATCCCTGCTTCTCAACACCACCACACTGGGTACCAAATTTCAACATTAAATTTGGTGGGGACAAACACACCATATCCAAACCATAGCATAACCTTAATTTTTTAAATGATGTTTTGCTAAATGAATAATTGATTGCTGAAGATTCTGACATCTCAGAGAACTTCTCTGGAATATCAACAACAAAAGACTGGTTGATATTTTAAGGCTGAAAACATTACTTCTTAGAAAGATATGGGATAGATAGCCTTGAAATCAGATTATCACCATTACCAATTAGAACAAGTTTTATTCTCTTTCTTCTCTGTGTTCCATATCCCCAAAATAAAGGAGTGGGATTAGATGGTCTTCAAAGCCTCTTCCCAAAACTTCTGCTTTTACTTGCTATAAATGTCTAATGACATTTATCATTACTTTTGGAAAGCTAAGTCATAGTTGGTTGTGAATGGAGCCATTGTCTTTCCCAAATGATATGCCCCAGATTTCCTTTCTTTCAGTCACTCCCTGGTGGTCAAACTTCATGGGAACAGTATTATCATTGTGGTCTAAAAATGCTTTTCAATTGCCTAATTTACAACCAGTAACTTGGCTGTTGAGAAGGAAGCACTGTCTTCCTAAAGATGCTAGTTTTTTACATTTAAAAAACTTAAGACACAATGCATATGAAAGATAGAATAGTATCATCAGATGGGTACTAAACTGAATACCAGGGAACCTAGTTCTAGTCCTGCCACTGAACTATGTAACTGAATCAAGGCAATAACTGCCATTAAATTGGTGGAGTACATTATTTGAGAAGTCTTTATTTAGTTCTAAAATTTTACATAAAATATGTCACAATTTGCTCTCATCTTTATGTTGGCAAAGTCAAGAAAAAAGTCAGAAAGGTTAACTTTAATGAAAGGTTTGGACACTTTTAGGCTTCTAAGACACATTTCCAGCCTTCTGGGATTTTTGAGACCCTACATCTCATACATGTTTATTTCACTTAACCCCCTGACACTTTCAAACATTTTATATGTTCACTAGGAAAGACTTTTCATTTCATTTTAGAGTTTTTGGTTGATTTACATTCACTTAGATCTTCTTTTATTTTTGTTTAGATTTTATAATAAACTGTTTAGATCGCTTTTGATTAGTATAATCCATAAATTTTATCTGAATCTGGTAAGCAAGTTTAGACCAGCTGGAAACTGATTAGATTTTAACATTCTGCTTCTCTCACAGCTGCCTGTGACAGGGGCACAGCATTAATTATGATTAGTGATGAGATGAAGATAGAGAATCATTAGGAAAATTTCAGACATTGTGAGGATGCCTGATAGAGATATTTCTTGGTGAAGCTTGAAAATAAGAAATGTCAGGAAATGTAGTGATGAACAAATTAAGATATTATATGTCTATATATACTACATATAATAGCACCTTTAAGACCTAGATCATACTAACCACTCACATTGGATGAGAAGTTGCATATTCATATAGCAATACCTCTGCTTGCTGCAACTTCCAGGAAAGCTGTTTTTGAAATTGACTATAAACTTTAGGAAATTATTACAAGTGGATGTCACTATTTTTTGGCAATGAAGTTGTTAATGTTGTCACTCCTGTCTATATTTAAATTCCAGGAGGTTAAATTTTAGCTGGTATTTGTTGAATTATTATTTTCTTATTTCCAACTATTCCTAAGCTATGCAAAGCTTCTCTATCTTTCAGTATTTGTAATATGCTCATATAAAAAAAGCTACAGAGGTAGAGTATGTATTTATGTAAACAAATAGGTTTGGCTGTCTTGCTATAGGGAAATTTGAATGTTCATAAGCATTTCATTTTTTTTTTTCTTTTTTTTTTTTTTTTGAGACAAAGTCTTGCCCTGTTGCCAGGCTGGAGGGCAGTGGTGTGATCTCAGCTCACTGCAACGTCTGCCTCCCAGGTTCAAGCGATTCTCCTGCCTCAGCTTCCCGAGTAGCTGGGACTACAGGTGCCCGCCATCACGCCTGGCAAATTTTTGTATTTTTAGGAGAGATGGGTTTCACCATATTGGCCAGGCTGGTCTCGAACTCCTGACCTTGTGATCCGCCTGCCTCAGCCTCCGAAAGTGCTGGGATTACAGGGGCGAGCCACCACGCCGGGCCAAAGATTTCACTTCTTAATAAAATCAGGAGGCAGTAGTGTATAGTAATGACTAGCTCTGATGTTGAAGTGCTTAGGTTCTAATCTTACTTTCGTTATATATTAGCTATGTGACCTTCACAAATTGCCAATTTTTTTTCCTGATATCAGTTTTCCATTCTGTAAAATGAACACTCTAATGTAAGATTTAACGATTGGGGTCATTGGAAATAAATGAGTATATGAGGCAAGATGGCAGGCTGGAAGTTTCCACCAATTGTCCCCCAACAGGGAAACCAATTCAACAAGTATCAATATAAAAAGTTACCCTCATAAGAACAAAATCCCACTCTGGAATCTGAGGGTGAGAATTAAGAGCTTGAAAATCATATAGTCCAAATATCCATATGACATTTGAGTCTGTTCTGTGACATAACGGTGAAGTAGATTTGCCTGTACAAATCACTCTAGTGATTGAGAAGTCACTATTGACCCAGTCTATTCAGAGGCTTTAGAATCGTGCTAAAGCCAGGTGAACACTCACAGTACCTGGTTTAAACTTCATGTCACTAAAAGTGGCATGGAAGAGGTAGCAGAACAAAGTATTGAACCAAAGATGCCACTCCTTCCCTATATGCCCTGGCAGCAGTAGTGTGGTACAGATGGTGCTTTTGTGTGCTGTGGAGAGGGAGATCACAGCATTTATGAGGCATTGAACTCAGTGCTGCCCTAGTATAACAGAAAACAAAACCAGATCAAACTCAGCTGATGCCTGCCCACAGAGGCAGCATTTAAACCAGACCTAGCCAGAGGCAAATCACTGATCCCAGCAGTTCAAACTTGAGTTTTCACAAGCCTTGCCACTGAGGGCTAAAGGGCTCTGGGGTACAAAATACACTTGAAAGGCAGTCTAGACCACAAGGTCTGCAACTCCTAGGTAAGTTCTAGTGCTGAACTGGGTCCAGAGACAGTGGACTGGAGGGGAGGGACACGTTACCTACTGGGACACTAGCTTGGGTGGTGAAGGGAGTGCTCACATGACCTCTCCCCTAACCCCAGGCTTCACAGCTCATAGCTCCCCTACCCCAAGGCTCAAAAAGACTTCCCTTCCGCCTACTTGAGGAGAGGAGAGGAAAGAGTGGGAGGACTTTGCCTTGCATCTTAGATACTGCTCAGCCACAGCAAAATAGGGCACCAGTCAGACTTATGAGGCCCTATTTCCAGATCCTAGCTCCAAGATAACATTTCCTGACACGCTTAGGCCAGAAGGGAACCCATTGCCTTGAAGAAAAGAACCTAGTCCTAGCAATATTCATCACCTGCTAACTGAAGAGACCTTGGGTCATGAATAACCAGCAGCAATACCCAGGTATTGAGGACCTTGGGTGAGACTCTGAGAGTTGCTGGCTTCAGGTGAGACTCAGCACATTCCCAGCTGTGATGGCTAGGGGGTGACACTCCTTCCATTTGAGAAAACTGGAGGGAAAAGCCAAAAAGGTTTTGTCTTGCATCTTAGGTACCAGCTTGGCCACAGAGGGGTAGAGCACCAAGCAGGCACTGGTGACCCCCAATTCCATGATTTGGACAGCATTTCTGGACCTTCCCTGGGCCAAAGGAAAGCCCACTGCCCTGAAGAGTGGGTCCCAGGCCAGGCAGCATTCACTGCAAAATGACTGAAGAGCCCTTGGGCCTTAAAGGAATATTAGTGATGGTCTGGCAGTACTCTTCATGGACCTCTGGTGGTGGTGGCCATGGGGTGAGGCACCTCTGCCTCTGGAAAATGGAGAGAAGAGTAAGAAGTACTCTGCATTTTTTTATTTGAGTGCCAGGTCAGCTGCAGTGCAAAAGAACACAAGGTAGACTTCTAAGGATTTTTTACTCTAGTCCATGGCTCTGGACAGCACCTCTGGACATGCCCAGGGCCTAGCAGAACTCACCACCCTGAAGGGAAGGACATAGGCCTGGCTGCTTTGCCATCTGCTGTCTGGAGAGCCCCAGGATTTGAGCAAACGTAGGCCATAGCTAGGGAATGGTTACAGCAGGCCTTGGGAGACACTCAGTGCTATGCTAGCTTCAGGTCTGACCCAGCGCATTCCTGGTGGTAGTGGCCACAGGGGTGCTCGTGTCACACAACTTTCAGTCCAGGTGGCTCAGAACAGAGAGATAGAGACTCTGTTCATTTAAAAGAACGTGAGAAAAGAGAACAAGAGTTTCTGCCTGGTAATCCAGAGAATTCTTCTGGATCCTGTCTAAGACCATCAAGTTGGTACCACTATGAAACTGCAAGAATCACAGGATCACCGAGCTTAGGGTGCTCCCTAAAGTAGATAGCTCTTAGAATTTTTATGCCCAAATTTTTTGAATATCTGGAAAATCTTCCCAAAAAAGATGAGTACCAACAAGCCCAGACTGAAAAGGCTGCAATAAATACCTAACTCTTCAATGCTTAGACACCAAAAAGCATTGACAACCATAAAGACCATCAAGGAAAACATGACCACACACCAAATGAAGAAATTAAAGCACCAGAGACTACTCATGGAGAAACAGAGATATGTGACCTCTCAGACAGAGAATTCAAATAACTGGTTGAGAAAGCTCAAAGAAATTCAAGAGAACACAGAAGGAATCCAGAATTCTATCAGATAAATTTAACAAAGAGATTGAAATAACTAAAAAAGAATCAAGGAGAAATTCCAGAGATGAAAACTGCAGTTGGCATATTGAAGAATGCATCAGAGTTCTTTAATAGCAGAACTGATCAAGAAGAAGAAAAAATTAGTGAGGTTAAGGACAGGCTACTTGAAAATGCACAGTCAGAGGAGACAAAAGAAAAAAGAATAAAAAACAGTAAAGCATGCTTACAGGGTCTAGAAGATAGTTTCAAAAGGGCAAATCTAAGAGCTATTGGCCTTAAAGAAGAGGTAGAAAAAAAGATAGGGGTAGAACATTTATTCAAAGGAATAATAACAGAGATTTCTTTAGCAATAACTCATAAGCATAGGCAACCAAGGTAAACATGGACAAATGGGATCATATCAAGTCAAAAAACTACACAGCAAAGGAAACAATCAACAAAGTGAAGAGACAACCCACAGAATGGAAGAAAATATTATAAACTTCCCATCTGACAAGGGATTCATACCAGAAAAACTATAAGGAACTCAACCTCTATAGGAAAAATATCTAATAATCTGATCAAAAAAGGACAAAAGGTTTGAATAGATATTGCTTCAAAAAATACATACAAGTGACAAAACAGGAATGTGAAAACTTGCTCAACATCAGTGAGGTTGCTCAACATCATCGATTATCCATATGCAAATTAAAACTACAATGAGATATCTACTCACCACAGTTCAAATGGTTTGTATCCAAAAGACAGGCAATAACAAGTGCTGAAGAGGATGTGGAGAAAAGGGAACTCTTGTACACTGCTAATGGAAATGGAAATTAATACAACCACTATAGAGAACAGTTTGGAGGTTCCTCAAAAAACTAAAAATTGAGCTACCATATGATCCAGCAATCCCATTTTTAGGTGTATACAAAAAGATAGAAAATCAGTATATTGAAGAGATTATCTGCACTCCCATGCTTATTGCAGCACTATTCACAATAGCCAAGATTAGGAAGCAACCTAAGTGTCCATCAACATATGAATGGATAAAGAAAATGTGGTACTTATATACAATGGAGTAGTATTCAGCCATAAAAATAATGAGATCCTGTCATTTGCAACACCATGAATGGATCTTGAGGTCATTATGCTAAGTGAAATAAGCTAGACACAGAAAGATATACATCACATGTTCTCACTAATTTGTGGGATCTATAAATCAAAACAATGAAACTCATGGATATAGAGAGTAGAAGGATGGTTGTCAGAAGCTGGGCGGTTTAGTGAAAGTAGGGGGAGGATTGGGGATGGTTAATGGGTAAAAAAAAAAAAAAAAAAAATAGAATGAGTTAGAGTAAGTATTTGATAGCCCAGCAGGGTACCATACTCAATAATAACTTAATTTTGCATTTAAAAAGAACTATATTTGAATTGTTTGTAACACAATGGAAAAATTCTTGAGAAGGGATACTCCATTTTCCATGAGTTCATTATTACGTATTGCATGCCTGTTTCAAAACATCTCTTGTACCCCATAAACAAATGCACCCACTATTTACCCACAAAAATTAAAAAGGAAAGCACTATCAAAAATGACTTTTCAGAATCTATCTTATTTAGCTATATGAATGCAGTGTCATTTTCTGAGACTGAGAAACCTTGGAGAGACGGCTTTGAGTAGAAAGCTCATGATTTGGTTTGGGAGATATGTTTATTATGAGATGCCTTGGAGACATCCAAGTAGAAATGTCAAGTAGATAGTTATAGTTAAATGTGTGTGTTGGAACCCAAAGCACAGAATGGGACTGGCAGATTCAAATTTGTGAGTCATCTTTTTCTCTTCAGCAATGTAAATTAAGTGTGTGGGTGAAATACTCTGGGGAAAGATATAGAGTGAGAAGAAGAGGACCCAAGAGGAAAACTGAAGATTCAACATCTATTCTAACCCCACTCTTGGGTTCCTGCTTGCCAAGCAATCTTCAGATTCTGGAGTGATATGACTACAGTGAGAGCACACGTCCTGAGGATATCAGGTATATCAGATGTCCTCATTCCTGTGCCAGCCCTTTCACAAAGTAGATTCAAAGGTTTTTCTGATAATGATGTAAATTCACATGTACAGGTGCACATGAAGAGAGAGTATGCAGATCTTGTGAATGAGACAGTTACATTTTGTGTTTTAAATGAATAGATTGATATTCTGCCACTGTCTCACTTTCATGCATTTCAGATAGGGTGAGTCAGTCTCTCAGAACCACACAGGAGAGTCTCAGAATCTTTTTCACTTTCTGAGGGTCACACCCAGCCTAGCTCTCCCTCCTACGAACACCACTTTTAGCCTTCGTACCTGTTAGCTATTTTCATAACCCAATGTTCAATCTCCATGAAACCAAAAGCAAGGTCCTGCTATCAAGAGATTCTGGAGAGACTGTGACTTTGAAAATGATGGAAATGATCAGAACTAGGGATTATGTGGCATTCTAAGGAATCAATATGGTGATATGGCTTGGCTCTGCGTCCCCACCCAAATCTCATCTCAAATTGTGATACCTATAATCCCCAAGTGTCAAGGGCAGAACCTGGCAGGAGGTGATTGAATCCTAGGAGCAGTTTCCCCCATGCTGTTCCATGATAATGAGTGAGTTCTATAGAGATCTGTTGGTGTTATAAGTGTTAGACAGTTCCTCCTATGCACGCTTTCTTCTCTCTCCTCCTGCCACATGAAGAAGGTTCTTGCTTCCCCTTCACCTTCTACCATGATTGTAAGTTTCCTGAGGTCTCCCCAGCCATGTGGAACTGTGAGTCAATTAAACTTTCCTTCATAAATTACCCAGTCTCTGGTAGTATCTTCATAGCAGTGTGAGAATGGACTAATACACACGATATGAGTTAATAATTGCCTGGCAGTGAAGACACAATTTAAGGTAGAGATTCTGAATTTGCAGAAAACAGGGATGGCAATGTTACATGACTTTCTTCCTCAAAACCAGTCAAGCCTTAATGTCTTATGCTTTCTAGATACTCTTTTTTAGAGAAAAGCAGTTCATAAACACTTAACAGTGATTGATGTTTACAGTAGGAAAGCATAAAGAGAAAAATATATTATATTTTGGTTCATACTTTTATTATCAAAGTCATTTTGTTTGAAAAGCTTCTTCCTTAATTTTGGTTGCTAGTAAATGAACACGTGTTCGTGTTCATGTGAATTATGCTCATATTTGACACATTTTGCTTTTCAAACCTTTTGTTTTGCTGTCATGTAACCAAATTATGTCTTACAAATAAAAGCATAAATAAAAGCAAAAAATAAATGAGTTAATGTTTTAAAAGAACTTAGATAATATTGTGCTATGATGGGGCTCGGACCACAGCACTCCAAAATGTGGCTGTAGTAGACCAGAATATACCATACCAAAATATACTTCTTTGGTATATTTCAAGCTGGCTATTTTGAGAAACTGCAGACACAGGAGTAGCTCTAAATAGCTGCCCTTATGTTAAAAAATTTACATCTATAAAAGATAATTTCATTAGTAAAAGATGTCTTTATCAGGAACAGAGCTGCTCCATACAACTTTTAACACCTGAGAAACACTTATCTACATAACAAAGCAAACTTTATTAATCATATGTTTTCTCCCCTCACCCTACCATAATTTGTCTCTTCCACCTTCCAGAAACCCTAAATCCCTATTCCTTTTTGTAGCTCAGGATGCTATATAAGCTTTAGTCATCTGGTCCTTTTTTGAGTCTCATATTTTTTGGGACTGTCATGTGTAAGCATGTAATTAAAATGGTTTTACTTCTGTTAATCTGTCTTATCTCAATTTAATTTGTAGCCCAGACAAAGAACCTATGATGGTGGAGGGAAGCTCTTTTCTCCTCCCCTATAGTTACAACAGACTTGAACCCATTGTTACCATTCTTTTTAGAACAAAATATTTTACAAGGCAGTAGTACTCTTCTGCTTATTGATACATTATTTAATGCCAAAAAATTCTAGTAAGCAAAATAATTTAGGCAGACAGTACAAACACTCCTATAATATTGTTGGGGTTCATAAAATGATACCCCACAGTACGGTTCTTTGACATGCTCAGTACTTTGAATTAAAGAAGCTGCCTCAAAACAAAGGTCTATCTCTCTCTGACCTTGCCCCCACCATCTCGTGCCCCTCTAGTTTGCCCCAAATCACTGAGAGGGATTTTATCTGAAGTTCCCTTATCAGACTAAAAAAGGTTCCTCCAGAAGGAACGCAATTGTTCTTCCAACCCATTCATCTCCCCTACAAACTCCTTATTCTTGCTTTAAAATTACATACATCCCCCATTTCCTTTTTTCCTACAAAGAGGATATTTAGACTTCAGTCATCTTGCCCTTCTTTGAGTGACTCTAGTGCATTTTCATGTTAATAAATTTGTATGCTTTTTCTTCTGTTAATCTATTTTCTTTATGTTTTATAGACTCAGATTGTAGAACTTTAAGGGGATGGAAGAAAACTTTGTTTCACTGCTACAGTATCCAGTAAATACTTCTGTGACTCCAAATAAAAATACAAGGCTTTACTGCAGCCTTATTATCTTTTTGGATGAAAATGTTTGACATTAGATTACTTTTTTAAATTAGTAATAGATATCCTCCTTCTGATTACAGGGTGACAGCAGGCAGATTTGAAAGTTGAGCTCTGAATACAAAAGAGATGAAGGGAGATCGTGAAGTAATACTCAGAGTAGGAGCAGGTGAGGAAGGCTGAATAAGTATAAAGTGAAATATTTAGGAAAATAACAATTTTGATGTTAAAAATTACTAAGAGGAAATCCGGTCTGGAGTTTTTTCAGTCCTTCAAAAAAGCAATCCTAACAGTATTCAGATTGTGGGAATTAAAGTTTTGTGGGTATAGACCAACCTAGTTAATATAAATTTTATTTAAACAACCACAATTTAAAATTATTTTATAATACCTGAGATAAATATGTCTGGTTTATACTGATTGGCAGATAATCCTTTCACATGTGTGCATGCTCTAAAAGCGCCTAGGTTAAATACCTGTTGTGCAAGTAGCAGCTCTGGCAGATAGGAGCAAAGATTTCAAATTGTAGCATTAAAGTGACTGTGGAAACATGTCTCCTCTTGGTTGTTTTTGTTTTTAGTTTGCGGAGCAAATAGATGTAATATTACCCCTTGATAACATTAAACACAATGTTGTGCTATAAAATTCCTGAATATAGGTAGATTTCTAATGGCTCCAGAGAGAGTAGAGACAGAGTAACCTTATCCTGATTCAATTTACCTTTTCAAATACTGACCATTTTAGAAGTTTAATGTTTCCAGATTTTAAAATCATAAACTCATATTGCTAGTGTAGTTTTAAAGAAAATAAATTTATGTTACTTACATGCACATGAAACCACTAGTTCTTGAAGTATACAAGTATGTGGAGAAGTAATAGATTGTGTGCATTTTGGAAAATAGATAGTTGATAACCTTGTAAATGCACTAATTTACTGCATGTGTTTTGACAAACTGAACGGTAGTATAGAATTTTTCTTGTCATTTATTTTTATGAAACAATAGTTGAAAATGGCTTTCCTCAGAGAGCATGTGTACTAAATTATATCATTAGTGAAGCCATATCACCATTTTTCTCCCTAACCCCAACTATTCCCCAGTAGTTGGACACTGGATTATTTGGATTACAACTTTTAGACATACTGCCACATTCCATCTGCCACAAGGTGTTATTTGGGGAATGATTATTTCAAGTGTGTACTGTGGGTCTCTTGGCTACATAAATTTTGCACGTTAGCAGGTTGACCATAATTTGCCATCAGTTCAGTCAATATATTTTTGTTGGACAATCTCTGTGCTTTAAAAATGTACTGAGTTGCAGATTGTGGAAGAAAAAGTAGGGAAAGAAATAAATCTCTGGTTTGGTCTTTGCTCTTAAACATCTTACAACCCGAATATAAATATATGTAATACTCAGTGTGGAAGAAAGAATTCTAAATTGGCCCTCATGAGTTACTCCCCTTGGTGTGACTCCCATGATTATGTAACATGGCATAAGAGATTTTGTAGATTTAATTAAAGTTAATAATCAGCTGACTCTAAAGTAAATATATTATTGAGGTGAGTCTAACACGAGTCCTAACAACACAAGTCCTTTAAAAGCAGAACATTTTCTCTGAATAGTAGCAGAAAGAAAAGTCAGAGATTTAAAGCACATTGGAAATAAAGGCACTACAGCTCACTTGCAGATGGAAAGAGTCACATGGAGAAGACCTAAGAGCAGCCTCTAGTTGCTGACTGAGAGCCAGAAAGAAAAGAGGCACTTTAGTCCTACAACCACAAGGATTTAATTAAGGCAACCACTTGAATGAGCTTGGAAGAGGACCTTAAGCCAAATATGAGAATGCAGCCCCCACTGACACTTAGATTTCTGCCATGTGGAACGCTGAGCTAATAATACTGCCAAAAATAAAGCCAGTGTAGCTACAGTATGGTGGGCAAGGACAGAAAACTGGACAGGACCATGCAGAGACAGGTAGACCATGGTAAATCAAAGAAGGTTGTTTGAGTTTTGTTGTTGTTTTTATTATTTTTTAAAGCAGGGGAGTGACATCATCAAATTTACATTGCGAAATGGTGACTGAGTTTGCTGATTGGTTGTGAGTGAGGGATGGTGAGTTGAAAAAGAGAAGTTACTTTGGTGCTATTGCAGCAGACCAGGCAAGTGTTGATAGTGGCTTAGACCAGGGTGATGATAATATTAGACACCCATGGAAATGGTAAGATAATAAATGTGTATTGTTTTAAGCAGCTAAGTAGTAAAATATGCCTAGTCAGAAAAGTGTAAATAATGACATGTGAGATATTGTATTGTTTTAAGGTTTTAAGAGATAGACTTTATATAGGAAGTTGCATTTGAAGTGGGCCTGCAAGAATTTGGACTTGATTTTAACACATAGGCATATGGGGAAATAATACCAGGCCAGTAGTTCTCAAATTTGGCAGCATATTAGATTACAGGTGTGTTTTAGAAATACTCATGGAAGAGTTTTTTATCTAATTGGCCTGGGTACTACCTAAACACTGAGATTTAAAAAAACTTCTCTCTAATTATTTTCATTGTGTAGTAGGGTTGAGAATCATTGTTTCAGGCAGAAGGAACAGCATGAACAAAGGCATGGAATAGAAAGAGTTTATTGACGAATGAGTAGTTCCATCTGGTGAAAACAGAGCAAATATGAGAAACTAGCAGATATAAGATTGTAAAGCAGGGGTTTCATATTAGCCTCATACAGGCACATTGCAGCTCTAGGCATATTTTTGACCAGAAAAGTCATTTTTTTTTCTTTAATTATTACTCATTTGAGTGTTTTGTTCATTTAATTTGAATACGCTCAGGCAAGCCCTCACTGTCCAGTTTGTCACAGGTCTTACCACTCACTGTTTTATGTACGGCATGGCTTAATTCATGAGGTGAAAGAAATGTTTGGTTATTGTTCACATAAAGTCCCTGGGAATGGGCTTGAAAGGCTTCAGGCAGCAATTGGTATATCACATTAAATCAGGTTCAAGACTAAGTATTTGTTAAAACCCTATATGTGCCAGACACTGTGCTAGACTCTAAAAAAAAATCAATGGCAAAATGATTTTTGATTTCATTTCATCTTGTCCTGATGAAGCCTAGCATCTAAAAAGTTGCATAATTATTTATGTATATATACACACACATATACACATACACACACATATATATATATACACATACATATAATTAACAGATAAAGGTATGATTATAAAGTGAAAATTTAAAAATATATGATAAAAACCACAGGGCGATATGGGAGAAAATAATGGAGGAAATCTGATGTACAGAGATGAAAGAAATATCTCTGTAAAGAAATAACAATTGAGATCTCATGAAAGAGTGAGCCACGTGCAGAGTGGGGGAAGAAGTGTTGCAAGGAGAAGGAGAGAAAGGAGCTTGTACAATGACTCTGAGTCAAAGAAGGCCTTGCCTTTAAAAAGCCTAACATTGATGTGGAACAGTGGACAAGGAGGAGAGTGGTGAGAGAGAAAACTGGGCAGGATCATGCAGGGAACATATTTATAAAAAATTGCGTTCAGATTACATTGGTAAGCCAAATAAGGTTGTTTATTTATTTGTTTTTAAAAACAGGGTAGTGGCTGGACGTGGTGGCTCACGCCTGTAATCCCAGCACTTTGGGAGGCCGAGGCCGGCAGATGACCTGAGGTTAGGAGTTCGAGATCAGCCTGGCCAACATGGTGAAACCCCATCTCTACTAAAAATACAAAAATTAGCCAGGCGTGGTGGCATGCGCCTGTAATCCCAGCTACCCAGGAGGCTGAGGCAGGAGAATCGCTGGAACCCGGGAGGCAGAGGCTGCAGTGAGCCGAGATCATACCACTGCACTCCAGCCTGGGCGACAGAGCAAGACTCTGTCTCAAAAAATAAAAAAATAAAAAAAAATTAAAGATAAAAACAGGATAGTTACATGATCAAATTTGCAATGTAAAATTGTAATTGTGGTTGCTGGGTAGAGGATAAATTGAGTATGGGTGATGGGTAGAGAAAGAAAAATTAGTTCAGAAACTATTTCAATAGTTCAGGCAGGAGATAACAATGACATACATCAGGGTGCTAATATGAAAGATAGTGAAATTTGCACAAGTTTCAAATATACTTTCATAGTGGATTGGATAGGAATTGAAAACAGATTGAGTAAGAGAAATGAGGGAGAGAAAAGATTCAAGGATGATTCCCAGGACAATGGCTTAAACTGGTAGGAAGACATGTATTGCAATGGGAAAGCATGGAGGAAGCCTAACATTCTTGGGGAATGGATAATAAATTTAGCTTTCAACATATTAAGGTTGACGTTGCTGTCAATATTCAAGTGGTGTTATCAAGCAAAGGATTTGACTAATGGATCTGGGGGTCAAAAGGCATTGTTGTAGTTGACAACCAATTTTCTTTCTTTTATCATATAGCTTGTCCAAGTTTCCCCCAACAACCTCTTCCTTAGTGTTCTGCATTCTCACTTCTTCCCCATAATGTTTAACTCTGAACTGCTGTCTTCTGGAAACTTCTTTAGCCTCAATATTGAAGCTGTGTCTCCTCTTATCTCTCTTTTTGTTTTTTCTTTATTTTTTTAAAGCAGTTTTCATTCTCAAAATAAAATGTTTTAAAACACGGTGAAAGCGCATAGAATAAAAAGTACAAATCACCTTTATATACCTCTCAAATTCTTCTAACCTTGTCAGAAGGCATATACTTCTAGAATTTTTTATGTATTTATAAACATATAGACTAACAAGTATAATAGAATTTTTAATTAAGACTTTTTAATCTCAGTTTGGCTGAGACTCTAAAGCAGACAATAGATGCCATGTATCTCTACATTCTGAAGTGTGGCGCCATACCATTTATGCAAGACTAGCAAAATGATCTCTTCACTTACTTTAAGATTTTATAGCTGGTGTGGTGTCTCAGGCCTGTAGCTACAGCACTCTGGGAGGCCAAGGTGGGAGGATGGCTTGAGCCCAGGAGTTCAAGACCAGCGTGGACAACACAGCAAGACCCTGTCTCCACAAAGGAATTAAAAATCAGCCATGGGATGGTGTGCACCTGTGATCCCAGCTACCTGAAAGGCTCAGGTGAGATAATTGTTTGAGCATGGGAGATTGAGGCTGCAGCGAACCGTGATCACACCACTGTACTCCAGCCTAGATAAACAGAGCAAGACTCTGTCTCAGAGAAATAAAACAAGATTAAGAATTAATTAGTTAAAGGAGTTGGTTGAGAAGATTTTTTTAAAGAGTTGCAGTGCTGAGGCATTTGTCTCTTCAAGTGAAAGAGAGCTTCAAGAGATTCACTCAGAGAAATTATCTTCTATAATTCCGGGAATACAGGAACTTGAACTTGATTCACTACTAAGAATCCTAAGGCAAGTGGCTAGTAAAAGTGGCCTACCCTCAGAAGAGCAAATTACCAAGGATATGATGGCAGTGAACTGCATTTTTTTTGGGGGGGGTGGCTGAAATTTTTACCAGATATGAACTCTGAAAGAGACTTTGTTCAAGAGTGGTCAAATTATGCACTATATTACAAACCTCAGTAATGAGGTTACCACATAGAGAAAGGTTTGTAATATAATGGTGGAAGTCACAGATTGAGAGGGATTACTGAGTCAAAAACAATCCAGACAAAGAAGGCACCCATCGCCTACATCGGCAAACAGCAGTGAGAGGTGGGGATCACCAAACATCCTACACACATACACATGTGAAAGCATACCGGTTAGTATTCAACTCAACAGGGGCACCAATGCTAGGTTATAACTGTATGAATCAAGTAAGAATTTCTCAGCTCCCAGAGGGTCTGAGCCTGCAGAGGAAGCAGATGAAAAGGTAAGCAGAGAGGAAAACAGAGTAAACTAAACTTGTGATATGGTTTAGCTGTGTCCTCACCCAAATCTCATCTTGAATTGTAACTCCCACAGTTCCCATGTGTTGTGTGAGGTGCCCAGTGGTAATTCAAATATGGGGATAGGTCTTTCCCATGCTGTTCTCATGATAGTGAGTAAGTCTCAAGAGATCTGATGGTTTTATAAAGGGGAGAAGCTACTAGTCGCATTCAAGTTGATAGCCAAATTCAATTTTATATGACTGTGGAAGTAAAGTCCTCATTTCCTTGCTGTTGTTTGGAAGTCATTCTCAGCTTCTGGAGATCCCTGCCATTACCTGGCTACTTGTCCCCTTTAATGCCAGTAAATTTTTTTTTTTGTTCTGTATATGACTTTATTTTTTATTTATTTTTTTTTTTTTTTATTATACTTTAAGTTCTAGGGTA
>NC_045445.1:40661470-40662312 GCF_002776525.5 Piliocolobus tephrosceles | reverse complement strand
GTCCAAGTGATCTCATTGTTCAGTTCCCACCTATGAGTGAGAACATGCGGTGTTTGGTTTTCTCTTCTTGTGATAGTTTGCTAAGAATGATGGTTTCCAGCTGCATCCATGTCCCTACAAAGGACGCAAACTCATCCTTTTTTATGGCTGCATAGTATTCCATGGTGTATATGTGCCACATTTTCTTAATCCAGTCTGTCACTGATGGACATTTGGGTTGATTCCAAGTCTTTGCTATTGTGAATAGTGCCGCAATAAACATACGTGTGCATGTGTCTTTGTAGTAGCATAATTTATAATCCTTTGGGTATATACCCAGTAGTGGGATGGCTGGGTCATATGGTACATCTAGTTCTAGATCCTTGAGGAATCGCCATACTGTTTTCCATAATGGTTGAACTAGTTTACAATCCCACCAACAGTGTAAAAGTGTTCCTATTTCTCCACATCCTCTCCAACACCTGTTGTTTCCTGATTTTTTAATGATTGCCATTCTAACTGGTGTGAGATGGTATCTCATTGTGGTTTTGATTTGCATTTCTCTGATGGCCAGTGATGATGAGCATTTTTTCATGTGTCTGTTGGCTGTATGAATGTCTTCTTTTGAGAAATGTCTGTTCATATCCTTTCCCCACTTTTGGATGGGGTTGTTTGTTTTTTTCTTGTATATTTGTTTGAGTTCTTTGTAGATTCTGGAAATTAGCCCTTTGTCAGATGAGTAGATTGCAAAAATTTTCTCCCATTCTGTAGGTTGCCTGTTCACTCTGATGGTAGTTTCTTTTGCTGTGCAGAAGCTCTTTAGTTTAATGAGATCCCATTTGTCAATTTTGGCTTTTGCTGCC
>NC_045445.1:40632240-40656470 GCF_002776525.5 Piliocolobus tephrosceles | reverse complement strand
TGATTTGGCTCTCTGCTTGTCTGTTACTGGTGTATAAGAATGCTTGTGATTTTTGCACATTAATTTTGTATCCTGAGACTTTGCTGAAGTTGCTTATCAGCTTAAGAAGATTTTGGGCTGAGACGATGGGGTTTTCTAAATACACAATCATGTCATCTGCAAACAGGGACAATTTGACTTCCTCTTTTCCTAACTGAATACCCTTGATTTCTTTCTCTTGCCTGATTGCCCTAGCCAGAACTTCCAACACTATGTTGAATAGGTAAAATTATGTTGTGACCCTCTCATGCTTGAAACCTCTCTGACTCTCTGTCTCAACTCTTCCAGTGCATCTCTTCTCCTGAATCTTGCTTTCATCTCTGCTTAAAAGGGATCCTTTGATTACATTTGGGCCCACCTGGACAATTATAATACTGTCTCTGTCTTAAGGTCAATTGATTAGCAACCTATATCCATCTGTAAAGCCCCTTCATGGAAGTAGAGTGGTATTTAATTGAATCACCAAGGGAAAGGAATGTTGTGGGAGTATCATAAGAATTCTATCTATCCCAACAGCCTAAGACAGACAGAACAGAGCACAAGGAAAGGAAATGTATATTAAATGGGAGTAGTGGCTTTAAGTACTGAAAAATGAAATTATTCATTGGAGAAATAGACAATCTCTAACATTTGAGAGCTATTTCATTACAAATCAACAAAGACAAATAAGGTGGGCATTTTCTTAGCTTCTGCCCTGGCCCTCTCCTCAGAGAAGTTACTTGCCTTCATAGTTTCAAAATTTGTCTCTATGTGAATTACCTCTGTACTAGATACCTTTGTGTGTGTGTGTTGAAGTATCCAAGTGTAAACAACACGTGAAAGTTAAAATGTTTGGGGCCTTATAATTTAGATAGCAGCTAAAAAAATCTTGTAACTTTTTTTGTCTCCTGAGACTTGCCAGTCTAAACTAGACTTTATAGGGAAATTTTATGTTAATGTAAAAAGCACTAGATGTGAGTTGCATACTCACTTTGTTACAAATCACTGTATGGTTTGGAAAAGTCATTTAAATTCTCTATATAATGAGAGTAATACTTTATTTTCATATTTCATGGCAATATTTAAACTTTCAAATGATATTGTATATGGAAGGACTTTGAAAAATATATAAATCTTTTCAAATAAAAAATATTTTTACCTCACCAACCATAACTTACCAGTTGCAAAATATTTTAACTAAAATCATCATTAATGCAGAAAAGTCCAAACAAATTGCATTATTGTTTTATGTACATGAAAATGTATTTTTGAAATTAAGTGAGAGCTATTGATGATATCATTTGCATTTGTGGTAACTATTAAATTTGCTTTGGGTAATTTTTATTTGATTTTAGGAACCTATTTCTTTATAATGCATCTTTGCAACATCATATGTATTTGAAATTTAAGCAAAAAATCATTTTTCTAGTTACATATCCAGTAGTAATTCAAGAAATTTTTGAATTATGCAAAATTCATCTTGGTCAATTTTCCAATATTTTCAGGTCAGAAAACTACACATCTTTATCCAATAAAACAGGAAATGTTAACCGTACACATCTGATTCATTCATCTTTAGAATATCAAATCAATAGGCTGTGTAAGGTAAAAAAAAAAAAAAAAAAAGTAATGTGCTTTATTGCCCAAAAAGTCTCCTAAATTCTTTTTACAAAAATAACATAGCACAAGTCATGAATAAAACCTTTTCAAAATCACTAGCAGATAATCTAAGGGAGCAGGATGGCTAAATAGAACCCTCCAAAGATTGTCCCCCATGCAGGAACACCAAATTGAACAACTGTCTGTACAAACAAAGCACCTTCATAAGAACCAAAACTCAGGTGAGCAATCGCAGTACCTGGTCTTAACATCATATCAAGGAAAGAGGCACTCAAGAGGGTAGGAAAGACAGTCTTGATTTGCCAACAACACCCCTCCCCCACCCCTCAGCAGCAGCAGCAGCTGCCACATGGCATCAAGACAGAATCTGTGTCCTAGGGAGAGGGAGAGTTTAGTGGTTGTGGGACTTTACATTGGAACACAATACTGCCCTATCACAGTGGAAAGCAGTACATGACAGAATTCAGCCAGTGCCCTCAGAGGGAGCATTTAGACCAGCCTTAGCCAGAAAGGAATTGCCCATCCCAGCAGTCAGAACCTGAGTTTCAGCTAGTCCCATCACCATGGACTAAAGTGCTCTGGGGTCTTAAAAACTTGAAAGACAGGTAAGCCACAGGACTGCCATTTCTGGGTAAGTCCTGGTTCTGTGCTAGGCTTAGAAAAATGGACATGAAGTGCACGTAACCTAGTGAAACACCAGCTGGGGCAGCCAGGGTAGTGCTTGTGTCACCCTTCTCCTAACTCCTAACTCCAGGCAGTGCAGCTTACAGCTCTGGGAGAGATTCCTTCCTTCTGCTTGAGGAGAGAAAAGAATGAAGAGTACTTTATCTTGCAACTTGGAAATCAGCTCAGCCATAGTAGAAAAGGGCACCAGGCAGAGTCCTGAGGTCCCCATTCCAGGTCTTAGCTCCCAAATGACATTTTTTTTTTAGATATTGCCTGGGTTGGAAAGGAACTCATTGCCTTGAAGAGAAGGATTCAGTCCTGGCGATATTCATCACTTGCTGACCAAAGAGCCCTTGGGCCTTGAATAAATATCATTTATAGCCAGGGAGTACTGCTGTGGACCTTGGGTGTGACCCAATGCTGTGTTGGCTTCAGGTGTGACCCAGCAGATTCCTAGCTATGGTGGCCACAGGGAGAGATTCCTTCTGCTTGAGAAAAGGAGAGAAAAGAGTAAAGGGGGTTTTGTGTTGCAGCTTGGGTACCAGCTTGGCCACAGTGGGGTAGAGCAACAAGTGGCTCTCTGGGGTTCCCAATTCCAGGCCTTGGCTCATGGACAGCATCCCTGGATCCTTCCTGAGAGAGAGGAGAACCCACTGCCTTGAAGGCAGAGACCCAGTTCTGGCAGCATTCACTAAAAGTTGACTGAACAGCACTTGGGCCTTGAGTGAATATCTGCAGCAGCCTGTCAGTACTCGCTGTGGGGCCTGAGGCAATGATAGCCATGAGAAGAGAAGACACTCATTCAGTTTGAGGAAAGGAGAGAGAAGAATGGGAAGGACTCTGTCTTGAAGCTTGGATGGCAGTTCAGCTGCTGTACAATAGAACACCAAGTAGATTCCTAAGGTTCCTGGTCCTGGCTCTTGGATGGCATTTCTGAACCTGCCCTGGGCCAGGGTAGGAGCTTGCTACCCTGAAGGAAAGGACAAAAGCCTGCCTGGATTCACCACCTGCTAACTAAAGTGCCCTTGGGCCTTGAATAAACATTAGTGGTAGCCAGGTAGTGGCTGCACACAGGCCTTGGGCAAGATCCAGTGCTGTGTTGGATTCAGGTCTGACCCAGCACTGTCTCAATTGTGGTAGCCACAGGGGTGCTTGTGTCATCCTTCCCCCACCTCCAGGCTGCTCAGCACAGAAAGATTCCATTTGTTTGGGAAAATGTAAGGAGAGATGAAAAGAGTCTGGACTTGGCAATTCAGGGAGTTGCCAAGAACACCAAGGCATTACCCATATGAGTCTTCAAGAATCACAGCATTACTGGACTTGGGGTTCCCCCTAATGCAGATACAATTGCAGTGACTAAAGACTTAGATCACAAAATTCAATTCCCTTATGAAAACTAAGTTTCATAAGTGAAGGAGAAATAAAATTCTTTACAGAAAGCAAATGCTGAGAGATTTTGTCACCACCAGGCCTGCCCTACAAGAGCTCCTGAAGGAAGCACTAAACATGGAAAGGAACAAGTACCAGCCATGGCAAAAACATGGCAAAATGTAAAGCCTATCGATGCTAGGAAGAAACAGCATCAAATAATGAGCAACATAACCAGCTAACATCATAATGAAAGGATCAAGTTCACACATAACAATATTAACCTTAAATGTAAATGGGTGAAATGCTCCAATTAAAAGACACAGACTGGCAAACTGGATAAAGAATCATGACCCATCAATTTGCTGTATCCAGGAGACCCATCTCACGTGCAGAGACACACATAGGCTCAAAATAAAGGGAGAGAGGAAGATCTACTAAGCAAATGGAAAACAAAAAAAGGCAGGGGTTGCAATCCTAGTCTCTGATAAAACAGACTTCAAACCAACAAAGATCAAAAGGGACAAAGAAGGCCATTATATAATGGTAAAGGGATTCAGGGATTCAATTCAACAAGAAGAGCTAAATCTCCTAAATATATATGCACCCAATACAGGAGCACCTAGATTCATAAAGCAAGTCCTTAGAGATTTACAAAGAGACTTAGACTCCCATACAATAATAATGGGAGACTTTAACAGCCCACTGTCAACATTGGACAGATCAACGAGACAGAAAGTTAACAAGGATATTCAGGAATTGAACACAACTCTGCACCAAGTGGACCTAATAGATATCTACAGAACTCTCCACCCCAAATCAACAGAATATACATTCTCCTCAGCACATCATACTTATTCCAAAATTGACCACATAGTTGGAAGGAAAGCACTCCTCAGCAAATGTACAAGAACAGAAATTATAACAAACTGTCTCTCAGATCACATTGCAATCAAACTAGAACTCAGGATTAAGAAACTCATTCAAAACCACTCAACTACATGGAAACAGACCAACCTGCTCCTGCATGACTACTGGGTATATAACAAAATGAAGGCAGAAATAAAGATGTTCTTTGAAACCAATGAGAACAAAGATACAACATACCAGAATCTCTGGGACACATTTAAAGCAGTGTGTAGAGGGAAATTTATAGCACTGAATGTCCACAAGAGAAAACAGGAAAGATCTAAAATTGACACCCTAACATCACAATTAAAAGAACTAGAGAAGCAAGAGCAAACACATTCAAAAGCTAGCAGAAGGCAAGAAATAACTAAGATCACAGCGGAACTGAAGGAGATAGAGACACAAAAAATCCTCCAAAAAATTAATGAATCCAGGAGCTGGTTTTTTGAAAAGATCAACAAAATTGATAGACCACTAGCAAGACTAACAAAGAAGAGAAGAGAGAAGAATCAAATAGACGCAATAAAAAATGATAAAGGGGATATCACCACCGACCCCACAGAAATACAAACTACCATCAGAGAATACTATAAACGCCTCTATGCAAATAAACTAGAAAACCTAGAAGAAATGGATAAATTCCTGGACACATACACTCTCCCAAGACTAAACCAGGAAGAAGTTGAATCCCTGAATAGACCAATAGCAGGCTCTGAAATTGAGGCAATAATTTATAGCCTACCAACCAAAAAAAGTTCAGGACCAGAAGGATTCACAGCTGAATTCTACCAGGGTACAAGGAGGAGCTGGTACCATTCCTTCTGAAAGTATTCCAATCAATAGAAAAAGAGGGAATCCTCCCTAACTCATTTTATGAGGCCAACATCGATGCAAAAATCCTCAATTAAATACTGGCAAACAGAATCCAGCAGCACATTAAAAAGCTTATCCAACATGATCAAGTGGGCTTCACCCCTGGGATGCAAGGCTGATTCAATATATGCCAATCAATAAACGTAATCCAGCATATAAACAGAACCAAAGACAAAAACCACATGATTATCTCAATAGATGAAGAAAAGGCCTTTGACAAAATTCAACAGCCCTCCATGATAAATACTCTCAATAAATTCGGTATTGATGGAATGTATCTCAAAATAATAAGAGCTATTTATGACAAACCCACAGCCAATATCATACTGAATGGGCAAAAACTGGAAGCAGTCCCCTTGAAAACTGGCACAAGACAGGGATGCCCTCTCTCACCACTCCTATTCAACATAGTGTTGGGAGTTCTGGCCAGAGCAATCAGGCAAGAGAAACAAATAAAGGGTATTCAATTAGGAAAAGAAGAAGTAAAATTGTCCCTGCTTGCAGAAGACATGATTGTCTGTTTAGAAAACCCCTTCATGTCAGCCCAAAATCTTCTTAAGCTGATAAGCAACTTCAGCAAAGTCTCAGGATACAAAATTAATGTGCAAAAATCACAAGCATTCTTATACACCACTAACAGACAAACAGAGAGCCAAATCATAAATGAACTTCCATTCACAATTGCTTCAAAGAGAAAAAAATACCTAGGAATCCAGCTTACAAGGGATGTGAAGGACCTCTTCAAGGAGAACTACAAACCACTGCTCAGTGAAATAAAAGAGGACACAAACAAATGGAAGAACATTCCATGCTCGTGGATAGGAAGAATCAATATCGTGAAAATGGCCCATACTGCCCAAGGTAATTTATAGATTCAATGCCATCCCCATCAAGCTACCAATGACTTTCTTCACAAAATTGGAAAAAACTACTTTAAACCTCATATGAAACCAAAAAAGAGCCTGCATTGCCAAGACAATCCTAAGTCAAAAGAACGAAGCTGGAGGCATCACGCTACCTGACTTCAAACTATACTACAAGGCTACAGTAACCAAAACAGCATGGTACTGGTACCAAAACAGAGATATAGACCAATGGAACAGAACAGAGCCCTCAGAAGTAATACCACACATCTACAACCACCTGATCCTTGACAAACTTGACTAAAACAAGAAATGGGGAAAGGATTCCCTACTTAATAAATGGTGCTGGGAAAACTGGTTAGCCATACGTAGAAAGTAGAAACTGGATCCCTTCCTTACTCCTTATACAAAAATTAATTCAAGATGGATTAAAGACTTAAACTTTAGACAGAAAACCATAAAAACCCTGGAAGAAAACCTAGGTAATACCATTCAGGACATAGGCATGGGCAAGGACTTCATGTCTAAAACACCAAAAGCAATGGCAATGAAAGCCAAAATTGACAAATGGGATCTAATTAAACTAAAGAGCTTCTGCACAGCAAGAGAAACTACCATCAGAGTGAACAGGCAACCTACAGAATGGGAGAAAATTTTTGTAATCTACTCATCTGACAAAGGGCTAATATCCAGAACCTACAAAGAACTCAAACAAATTTACATGAAAAAAACAAACAACTCCATCAAAAAGTGAGCAAAGGACATGAACAGACACTTCTCAAAAGAATACATTTATGCAGCCAACAGACACGAAAAAATGCTCTTCATCACTAGCCATCAGAGAAATGCCAATCAAAACCACAATGAGATACCATCTCACACCAGGTAGAATGGCAATCATTAAAAAGTCAGGAAACAACAGGTGCTGGAGAGGATGTGGAGAAATAGGAACACTTGTTGGTGGGATTGTAAACTAGTTCAACCATTGTGGAAAACAGTATGGCGATTCCTCCAGGATCTAGAACTAGAAATACCATATGACTCAGCCACCTCATTACTGGATATATACCCAAAGGATTATAAATCATGCTGCTATAAAGACACATGCACACATATGTTTATTGCTATTCACAATAGCAAAGACTTGGAACCAACCCAAATGTCCATCAATGACAGACTGGATTAAGAAAATATGGCACATATACACCATTGAATACTATGCAGCCATGAAAAAGGATGAGTTCATGTCCTTTGTAGGGACATAGATGCAGCTGGAAACCACCATTCTCAGCAAACTATCGCAAGAACAGAAAACCAAACACCGCATGTTCTCACTCATAGGTGGGAATTGAACAATGAGATCACTTGAACACAGGAAGGGAAACATCACACACTGGGGCCTGTTGTAGTGTGGAGGACGGGGGGAGGGATAGCATTAGGAGATATACCTAATGTAAATGATGAGTTAATGGGTGCAGCACTCCAACATGGCACATGTATACATATGTAACAAACCTGCATGTTGTGCACATGTACCCTAGAACATAAAGTATACTTTAAAAAAAAAATCAGTAGCATTTCTATATATCAACAGTGAACAATTTGAAAAAGAAGTAAAAAAAGTAATCTCATTTACAATACCTATAAAGAAAATTAAATGCATAAGAATTAACCAAAGAAGTCAAAAATCTCTATAATAAAAGCTGTAAAACACTGATCAAAGAAATTGAAGAGGACACCAAAAAATGGAAAATATTCCATGCTCATGAAAAGGAAGAATTAATATTGTTAAAATGTCCATACTATACAAAGCAATCTACAGATTCAATACAATCCCTATGAAAATACCAATGACATCCTTCACAGAAATAGAAAAAACAATCCTAAAATTTATGTGTAACCAAAAAAGGCCCAGAACAGCTAAAGCTATCCTAAGCAAAAAGAAAAAAATGGGAGGAACCACATTACCTAACTTCAAATCATAGTACAGAGCTATAGTAACCAAAACAGCATGATACTGGCATAAAAAGAGACACATACATCAATGGAACAGAATAGAGAACTCAGAAGCAAATCCACACACCTACAGTGTAGACACCTACATTTTGACAAAGGTGCCAAGAATATACACTGGGGAAGGAACAGTCTCTTCAATAAATGGTGTTGGGAAAACTGAATATCCTTTGCAAAGGAATGAAACTAGACCCTTTTCTCTAATCATATGAAAAAATCAAATCAAAATGGGTTAAATACTTAAATCTAAAACCCCAAACTATGAAACTACCACATAAAAACATTAGGGAAAATCTCCAGGATATTAGAGATGGTAAAAATTTCTTAAGCAATACCCCACAAGCACAGAAAACCAAAGCAAACATAGACAAACAGGATTACATCAAGTTAAAAAGCTTCTGCAAAGCAAAGGATACAATCAACAAAGGGAAGAGACAATTCACAGAATAGGAGAAAATATTTGAAAACTATCCCTCTGACAAGGGATTAACAACTAGAATATATAAGGAGCTCAAACGACTCTGTAGGAAAAACATTTAATAATCTGATCAAAAAATGGGCAAAAGATTTGAATAGACATCGCTTAAAAGAGGACATACAAATGGCAAAAAGGCATATGAAAAGTTACTCAACATCATTGATCACAAGAAACAGCAAATAAAACTACAATGAGATATCCAATCACCCCCAGTTAAAAATGGCTTATATCCAAAAGACAGGCAGCAACAAATGCTGGGTGAGGATGTAAATAAAAATGAACCCTCTTATACTGTTGTTGGGAATTTAAATGAGTACAACCACTATGGAGAATAGTTTGGAGGCTCCTCAAAAAAACTGAAATTAGAGCTAATATAGAATCTAGCAATCCCACTCCTAGGTATATGCTGAAAAGAAAGGAAATCAGGATATTTAGATATCTTCACTCCCATGTTTATTGTAGCACTATTCACAATAGCCAAGAATTGTAAGCAACATCAGCATTCATCAACAGATGAATGGATGAAGAAAATGTGGTACATATACACTATAGAGCAATATTTAACCACACAAAATAATGAAATCCCTTCATTTGCAACACTGTGGATGGAACTGGAGGACATTATGTTAAGTGAAATAAGCCAGGCACAGAAAGACAAACTTCACATGTTCTCTCTCATTTGTTGGAGCAAAAAATTAAAACAATTGAACTCATGGAGATAGAGAGTAGAATGATGGTTACCAGAGGCTGGGAAAGGTAGCAGGAGTGGGAGAAGTGGAGATGGTTAATGTATTTAAAAGTGTAGCTAGAGAGAATGAATAAGAGCTACCATTTGATATCACAACAGGATGATTACAGTCAGCAATAATTTATTGCACAATTTTTAATAACTAAAAGGGTATAATTAGATTGTTTGTAACACATAGAAATGATAAATGCTTGAGGTGGTGGATACTCTATTTACCCTGATACGATTATTATGCATTTTATGCCTGTATAAAAATATCTCATGTGCCCCATAAATATATACACCTACAAAATATATGTACACACATAAATTAAAAATTTAAAAAACCACTAGTAAACACCTAAGAACAATAATTTCAGTTCTCTTGTCATCTTTACATATTAGTTTTAGAACATGTTTATGTACATACATGGTTTTTAACAGATACATCGAAAAATTTTTTTGTAGTAGGCTAAATAGTGGTCCCCAATGATGTTCAGTTCATGATCATTGGAATCTGCATATATTAACTTATATGGTTGACTCTTTGCAGCTAATCAAGTTAAGGACTTAGATGGGAAAATTATTCTAAAGTATCTGAAAGGACCTTAAATGTAATCATAAGTGTCCTTATAAGAAGGAAGCAGAAGGAGACTTGATGATTGATGGAAGAAGAAAAGGCAATATAACCACTGAGAGATTGAAGTGATGTTACCGCAAGCCAAGAAATGAGAGCAGCTACCAGAATTTGAAAGAAGCAAATAATTAATTTTCTGTAGAGCCTCTGGAGATTGCAGCGCTGCCAACACATGACTTTAAACCAATGAAAATGATTTCTGATTTCTAGGCTCCAGAACAGTAAGAGAATAAATTTGTGTTGTATTAAACCGCCTAGTTTGTCACAACTTGTATAGCAGCAATAGGAAAGAATAAAAGTTCACATACTACTGAATGGATTTATTGATAGTGTATATGATATTTAGCATATTTGCAGAATTGTGCATTCATCACCACAACCAATATATACACATATAATTTTTAGAGCAGTTTTAGGTTCACAGCAAAATTGAGTGAAGGTACAGAGATTTCCCATATATTTCATGCCCTTACATACAAACAGCCTCCCACCCTATCAAAATTCTATACCATAATAGTACATTCATTACCATCGATGAACCTACATTGACATATCATTATCACTCAAAGTTTGTACATTTTGTGGTTATATATTCTAAGAATTTGGACCAATTTATAATGACATATTCACCATTAGAGTATCAGAGTATTTTCCCTGCCCTAAAATTCCTCTGTGCTCAGCCTATTCACCCCTTCCTCTGCACTAATCCCTGGAAACCACTGATCCTTTTACTGTTTCCATAGTTTTGCCCTTTTCAGGATGTCCTACAGTTGAAATCATACATAGGGTACGTATCCTTTTCAGATTGGCTACTTTCATTAGTAATATGCATATAAGGCTTCTTTATATCTTTTTATTGCTTAATAGCTCATTCCTTTTGAGCAGTGAATAATATTCCATTGTCTGAATCCACTTAAAAAAAAAAAGGACATCTTCTTTGCCTTGAAGTTTGGGCAACTATGAGTAAAGCTACAGTCAATGTCTATGCATAAGTTTTGTAAGGATGTAAGGTTTTAGTTCCTTTGAGTAGACACCAAGGAGAACAACTGCTAGAATAAATGTTAAGAGTATGTTTAGTTTTGTAAGAAACTGTCAATCTGTCTTGTCAAGTTGTACCATTTTTCATTCCCACCAACAATGAAAGAGATTTCCTGTTGCTCCACAAGCCCACCAGCATTTGGTGTTGTCAGTATTCTGGATTTTGGCTATTCTAATAGGTGTAGTGGTATCTCGTTGTTAATTTGTAGTTCTCTAATAACATGTGAGCATCTTTTAATATGCTTATTTGCCTTCTGTATACCTTCTTTGATGAGGTGTCTGCTCATGTATTTGCCCATTTTTTAATCAGGTTATTCATTTTCTTATTGTTGAGATTTAAGATATTTTTGTATATTTTGAATAATTGTCCTTTACCTGTTATGTCTTTTTCATATAATATCTACCAATCTGTGGCTTGTCTTCTTATTCTTTGGCAGTGTTATTCACAGAGCAAAAGTTTTTAATTTAATGAAGTCGAGTTATCAATTTTTTCTAGTTTCACAATTTTATAAATTGTGACTTTGGGTTTACATCTAAAAAGTCATTGTCATACCCAAGGTCATTTAGGTTTTCTCCATCTTCTAGGAATTCTGTAGTATTACGTTTTACATTTAGGACAATGATCTATTTTTAGTTAATTTTTTGTGAAGGGTATAAAGTCTGTATCTAGATTCACTTTTTTGTATGTGGACTTCAAGTTTAAAAATCGCAATCCCACTTCTTTGGATATATCTTAAGAAAATTGAGTTAATGTATCAAAGAGCTATCTGTACTCCCATGTTCATTGCAGCATTATTCACAATAGCCAAGATATAGAAACAAAATATGCCCATCGATGAATAAATGGGTAAAGATGATGTGAGATATGTGTGTGTGTGTATATATGTGTGTATATATATATGTGTGTGTATATGTATGTATGTATATATGTATGTATATATGTATATACATATATACACACACACACACACCATTACCTCCTTTTAAATGGGTAAAGGCAAAGTGTGTGTGTGTGTGTGTATATACTGTTATCTCCTTTTTACAGGAAAGACAACAGGATTTAAGCAAGTTAAGAGACTTGCTTAAAGCAACAAATCTAGTAAGATGCAGAGCTCATATGCAAACTCAGGTGATTTGCACTCACAAACTATGCATTCAATCAACATGCCGTGCTGATACACGCAACAACTTGAATGGATCTCCACAAAATTATATTGAGTGAAAAGTCAATCTCAAAAGTTTATAAACTGAATGATTCCATTCATATAACACTCTTGAAATCACAAAATTATCAACACAGAGAACAGATTAGTTGATGCTTGAGGTTAAGAATGCGGGTTAGGGAGAGGTGAGTGTGATTATAAAATGAAAACATGGAATCATTGTGGTTATGAAACTGATCTTTATCTTGACTTTGGTCGTAGAAACATTAACCAACATATGTGATAAAATTGTATAGAAATACACACACACACATGCGTATAAGTGAAACAGGATATCTGCATATGGCTGATGGATTATATAAATGAAAATATTCTGGTTGTGATATTATACTATAGATTTCTAAGCTATTACTGTGGAAAGGACATAAAGAATACATGGAATTTTTCTGTAAAATTTCATAAAACTACATGTGAAACTGCAATTATTTATATAATAATTTAATTTGAAAATGTAAATAAAGAAAAGGATGATATAAAAATACCTGAATCAAACTTATAGAGAAAAAAAGAACCATGTCCGAGAGCAAAAGTATATGGCAGATAATACATAGCAAAATAAAAGATTAGTAAGTTGAAGACATACTAATAGAAACTATCCCCCAAAACTTCCAAAGATAAAGAGTATATAAACGAATAAAATAATATGTGATTACAAACCCATGGATTCAAAACTTCAAGGGACAGAAAATACATCTGATTGGATTCACTCAAAGAGGAGAATACAGAAAAAGATTTGAAAAAATAATGCCCAAAATTGTGAGGAATGGATAAAAACTATAAACCTACAGATCCAAGCAGCTTAATGCCTCTCAAGGAGAAGAGTCATGAAAAAAACTACACCAAGGCATAAAGCTACATTATAATCAAATTGTTTAAACCAGTTAATGATGAGAAAATCTTAAAGGCACCACAAGAGAAAAACACACAGTATGTGCCGACGAACAAAGATAATGCCAAAGTCAGATTTAGTTTCAGAAAATATTCAAGTGAGAAGACATAGAAACAACATCGTAAAGGTCCTAAATGGAAAAACTGCCAACTAAGTAACCTATACGTGGCAAAAATATTATTCAAACATGAAGGGAAATAAATACTTTTCAGAAATGTGAAAGGTTAAAAATGTATAACTAACAAACCTGCACTATAAGAAATGTTATAGTAACTCCTCCAGGCTGCAGAAAAATGACACTAGATGGAAATATGGACATACATAAAGGATTAAACCATAATAGAAATGATAACTACATGAAAAAACACATGATTTTTTTTTTATTGTTTATTACATTATTGACTATTTAAACAAACACAATAAAAATGAACCATGGAGCATCACTTGCAGAATGGTGGTGTGGGAATCTCTGTGAACCCTCTCCCCAGTGAAACAACTATAATTCTTGAAAAAATGAAATGTAAAAAAAAAAAAAAAAAAAAAAAAAAAAAACGCCCTGGAAATTGTCCTAAGGGTATACAGCAAATGGAGAAATGTTTGTTAAAGGAAATCTACTAAACCTCAGTAAGAAGAGTAAGAATCTGTGATGCTTGAGCCATTCCCCTTGGAGCTCAGTGTAATGGAAACTCTACTCTAGGCAGGTATTAGTAAGAAGATCAAGCTCCCTCCCTTCTTTCCAGTCTAGCACGATGATTTATCCCCAGGAAAAGTAGGATACTGACATTTCTCATCGTCCCAGATCCATATAGCTGAAGCTCTATTTCAGGAAAGAATAGGCGAGAGATATGGGGCTCCCTTCCTCCCCCCAACCCTCACTCATAGGATGGAAACTCTATCCTATTGGCAACACGCTAAGAATACTGGACTTCAGTTACTTCTACCAAAGATTGCTCATAGAACAAAGATTTCATTCAGGGAGAGACTATATGAAAAGACCAAAGGTTACCAGCCCCACGTATTTGCCTACTTGTAGAGTGAAAGAATAACTCCCAGAGAAGTTGATCACTGTCCCTGACTCTGGCTTTGAACATTGGCACAGAGATTTTGCCCAGGGAAAAAGTTAGGCCTTAAGAGCAGACACCTCCATGGATATTTCTAAGGAGACTGATTTTATTTGAAACAGAGCATGAGAAATTCAAGCCTACATTTCAGCAAAAGAGATGTTCATGGTAGGCAATTAAGAAGACTTCTGCAACTCCATGATAGACACAATTGAAATGGTAGTCTAGCTAGTAATGTATGAAATAGAACCAATGCAAGAGTCATCTAAGAAGTGCTCTTGTGTGTTTGGATCAAGCCACAAAAACTGATGTCAAAGACTACCCCTGCAAAGAGACCTGATTTTATTTGGATCAGACTGTGAAGCCATGAATGACCCAGGGAATTGTTTTGAAAATAATAAAGCAATCAGCCAGCAATCAGTGAAGGCTAACACCTGAGTGTAATATAAATAGAGGTGGACCAGCCAGAAGATTAACAGGTAATTCAGGGAAACAGTAAAACAGAGACCAGTTAAAACCAAGACTCTGTTCATACCCTATACCTGTGTTCAGATGAGTGAAAACAGAAGTTATACGCTGAGGGGGAAATAGACTTCATTGACATTATTGATCTATGTTACTAAACAAATAAACAAGAAACAAGTGAAACCAAAAACTACAACAACAACAAAATAAGACCAAGCCTCATGTTGGTGGGGGAAGCAGCAACAAAAGATGGAGAATCAGACCCAGAGTTGCGAAAATATATTATCTAAATGTCCAGTTTTCAACAACCACAACAACAAATGAACTGTCAAAAGAAACAGGTAAGTATGACCTACATACACTGGAGAAAAATAAAAGCAGGTAGAACACGCCTTTAAGGAACTCAGATGGTGAACTTTGCAGTCAAAGGTTCCAAGTCTGCTATTTATAAATATGTTCCAAGAACTAAATGAGGTCGTGCTTTAAAAATTAAGGTAAGGCATTATGACAATGCTTTATTGACTAGAAAACTCCAGTATAAAGATACCAATTACTAAAACAAGCCTAATGGACATTCTGGAGTTGAACACCTGGAGCTGAAAAGTACAACAACTGAGATGAACAATTCCCCACATGGACTCAACAGAAGATTTGAGTTGTCAGAAGAAAAAAATAGTAAACTTAAGGGTAGCTCAGTAGAGATTATGCAATATGAGGAACAAAGAGAAAAAAAAAACAAAAAATGAACAGACTCTGAGAAATGCCAGACACTATTAAGGGCACCAACATATGCATAATGGGAGTGTCTCCAAGGGAGAAGAAGAGAAAGTAGCAGAAAGTATTCAAAGAAATAATTGATAAAAATTTCCCAAATTTGATGGAAAATAATCCACACATTCAAAGAATGCAATAAAGCCAAGAAGGACCAATGGAAAGACATCTACACATCAAGAGCTAACATAGTCAAAATGTTAAAGAAAAGCACAAAAGAATCAAGAGGAAAATTATTTATCATGTACAAGGGAATCCTAATAAGATTAACAGCTGACTTCTCATTAACAAAACAAGTGAAGCCAGGGGCAGTGTGATGATATATTAAAAGTGCAGAAATTTTAAAAAGTCAAACAAAAACATAGCTAACAAAACTACTTTTCAAAAATGACAGCAAATTAAAGACATTCCCAGGTAACAAAATATAAAAGAATTTTATGAAAGCCGACCTACCTGACTGGAAATACTCTAGGAAGTTCTTTAAGCTGAGACCAACTGAAATAAGACAAAAATTAGAACCCACACACATAAAAAGACAAAGACTACCAATAACGTTAATTATTAGGTAAATATGAAAGAGATTAATTACATATTTCTTCTCCTTTTATCTCTTAATATTTTAAAATAAATGCATACAACAATATGTGCATAATTGCATTTTGGGCTTATATATAGAAATATATTTGACAATGACGGCATAAAGAGAGAAACAGAAAATTCAAAAGGAACAGTTTGTATTTCTCACTACCAAATTTATAATTATTACTATAACAACTAGATAGAATACCAAAAAGAATAAATAAGACTTGCACAATGCTGCATAACAACTAGACTTTAAAACATCTATAGAATATTCCACCCAATAAGAGCAGGATATTCATTCTTCTCAAGTGCACATGACACATTCTCCAGACAAGACCATATGCTATGTAATAAATAAAGCACCTCAATGAATTTAAAAGAATTGAAATAACATAAAGTATGTGTCTGATCACAGTATAACAAAATTAGAATTAGTAAAATTTTTTTAACTATAAATATGAGGAACTTAAACAGCACACTCCTAAATAACCAATGTATCCAAGAAAAAATAACAAGGAAAATTAGAAAATAGTTTGCAATGAATGAAAAAATATCAAAACTCTGGGATATTGTTAAAGCCATTTTATAGGGAAATTTATAGTAATAAATGCCTATATTAAAGAAAAAAGAAGCACTTCAAATCAATAACCTCACCTTCCACCTTTAGAAACTAAAAAATGAGGAACAAACGAAACCTAAAGCAAGCAGAAAAGAAGACTAATAAAGAATGGATAAGAAATAAATGAAATAAAGAATAGAAAAACAATAGAAAAAACATCAACAAAATTAAAGGTTGTTTCCTTATAAATATCAATGAAATGACAAAGGTTTAGGTAAACTCATTGAGAAAAGATGAAAGAAGACTCAAATTACTAAAATCAGGAATTAAAAAAAGGACATGACTACTGACTATCCCCTGCCCCCCAAAAAAATAAAATATAAAAAAATACTAAGCCAGCAAGTTAGATGAAATGGACAAAATCCACAGAAAGAAACAAACTGTCAAACTGACTTAAGAAGAAATAGAAAATCTGAATAGATTGATAAAGGAAAAAAGAGAGATTGAATTAGTAATGTTAAAACTTTTCACTAGTAAAATCCTATGCCCATATGGCTTTACTGGTGAATTCTATTTTTTTAAATTAATACTTATTCCCAAACCCTTCCAAAAACAGAAGAGAAGGGGAAACATTGCAATTCATCTTATGAATCCAGTATTATTCATCAACCAAAACCAGACAAAGACATGAAAACAATGGACTAATATCCCTTATGAATATAGACACAGTACTCTTCAACAAAAAACTAGCAAACCAAATTGGGCAGCATTACAAGAGTTATACTCAATGACTAAGTGGGATTTATTCTAGGAATACAAGGATGGTTCCACATATGAAAATCAGTCAATGATTGATTAATATTCACCATAAAAATAAAGGACAAAAATCCCACGATCATCTTAACAGATGCATATAATCAAAAGAAGACATTCATACAGCCAATAGACACATGAAAAAATGCTCATCATCACTGGCCATCAGAGAAATGCAAATCAAAACCACAATGAGATACCATCTCACACCAGTTAGAATGGCAATCATTAAAAAGTCAGGAAACAACAGGTGCTGGAGAGGATGTGGAGAAATAGGAACACTTTTACACTGTTGGTGAGATTGTAAACTAGTTCAACCATTATGGAAAACAGTATGGTGATTCCTCAAGGATCTAGATCTAGATGTACCATATGACCCAGCCATCCCACTACTGGGTATATACCCAAAGGATTATAAATCATGCTGCTATAAAGACACATGCACATGTATGTTTATTGCGGCACTACTCACAATAGCAAAGTCTTGGAATCAACCCAAATGTCCATCTGTGACAGACTGGATTAAGAAAATGTGGCACATATACACCATTGAATACTATGCAGCCATAAAAAAGGATGAGTTTGCGTCCTTTGTAGGGACATGGATGCAGCTGGAAACCATCATTCTTAGCAAACTATCACAAGAAGAGAAAACCAAACACCGCATGTTCTCACTCATAGGTGGGAACTGAACAATGACATCACTTGGACTCGGGAAGGGGAACATCACACATCGGGGCTTATCATGGTGGGGGGGAGGGGGGAGGGATTGCATTGGGAGTTATACCTGATATAAATGACAAA
This sequence comes from Piliocolobus tephrosceles, assembly GCF_002776525.5. NCBI lineage: Eukaryota > Metazoa > Chordata > Mammalia > Primates > Cercopithecidae > Piliocolobus > Piliocolobus tephrosceles. Next base: position 40,638,093 of record NC_045445.1, on the reverse strand, counting down.
TTGATGGGTGCTGACGAGTTGATGGGTGCAGCACACCAACATGGCACAAGTATACATATGTAACAAACCTGCACGTTATGCACATGTACCCTAGAACTTAAAGTATAATAATAAAAAAATAAAATAAATAAAAGCATTTCACAAATACAACACTGCTTCATAATAAAAATCTCTCAATAAAGTAGGACTAGAAGGGAACTTCCTCAATCTGATAAAGTGCATCTAGAAAAACCTACAACTAACACCATATCTACTGGTGAATAACTGAAATTTTTCCCCTAAGATCAGAAAGAAGATGAGATTTGCACTCGATATTTATTTCCAATATTGTTGTGGATATTCTAGCAAGTGCCATTAAACAAGAAAATGAAATGAAAGGGCTCCAGAGAGAAAAAAAAAGAAGTAAAGCTACCTCTATTTGCAGATCATATATTCTTGTATGTTAAAAATCCTAATTAATCATAATCCTAATTATTAGTACTAATAAATGAGTTCAGAAAGATAAAATAATATGGCATGAATATACGCAAATCAAATTTATTTCTATACACAAGAAATGAAAATTCAAAACTGAAATTAAGAAAACGATTTACAATAGCATCAAAAAGAACAAAATACTTATGAATGAATTTAGCAAAATAAGTGCAAAATAAGTATTCTGTAAATTATAAGACATTGTTGAAAGAAATTAAAGAAGACATTAAAAAAATGGAAGCACATCTAGTGGTTATGAATTAGAAGTCTTAACATTGTTAAAATGCATTATTTCCTAAATTGGTTTACAATGCCAGTGACACCTCTTTCAAACTCCTAGTTGCCTTTTTTTTCCCCTTAAATTGACAATGCAACTGACCGAGAATAATAATAATAAAAAAAGTCTTTCGAGTACTAAATTGGAGGATACGTCCTGATTTCGAAACTTACTACAAAGCCAAAATAACAAAGACAGTGTGTTACTGGCATAAGAATCTGCATGTAGATTAATGGAATAGTATATGAGTGTAGAAATAAACTCATATTTATGGCTAATTTCTTTTCAACAAGAATGCCAAGACAATTCAATGGAAGAATGAATAGGGTTTTCAACAGATGCTATTGGACAATTGGATATCCAAATGCAAAATAACGAAGTTGGCATCACCATAAACATCTTTCACAAAGGGTAACTCAAAATGGTTAAAGTATCCAAACGTATGACCTAAAATTATAAAACTCTTAGAAGTAGAGTAGTACATCTTCTTTGCCTTGTTTATGCAAAGGCTTCCTAGATACAAAAACAAAAGCACAAGTGACAAAAGAAAAAAAACAGATTTTTATACTTCTTCAAAATTAAAATATTTTGTGTTGCTAATAATAATATCAAGAAAGTTTAAAATGATCCAGAAATGGGAGAAAATATTTGCAAATCATATATATGATATGGGACTTATATCCAGAATCAAGTAAAGAGCTCTTACTAATCAACAAGTAAAAGAAAAAGAAAACAGGCCAGGTGCAGTGGCTCACATCTGTAATCCCAACACTTTGGGAGGCCAAGGCAGGTGGATAACGAGGTCAGGAAATTGAGACCACCCTGGCCAACATGGTGAAACCCCATCTCCACTAAAAAAAAACACACACACACAAAATTAGCTGGGTGTGGTGGCATACACCTGTAGTCCCAGCTACTTGGGAGGCTGAGGCTTGAGAATTGCTTGAACCCAGGAGGAGGAGGTTGCAGTGGGTAGAAATTGTGCCACTGCACTCCAGCCTGGTGACAGAGAGAGATTCCCTCTCAAAAAAATCAAAAAACAAACAACAACAACAACAAAAAGCAATGTTATAAATGGACGAAGGGTCTGAATAAATATTTTTTTCAATTTAAGGTATACTAATGGTCAATAAACACATTTAAAAATATTCAATATCCGTAGGCATTAGGAAAATGCAAGCCAAACTCACAATGAAATACTACTTCACACTCACTAGGATGGCTAGAATTTTCTTTTTAAATAAACAATAACAAGTTTTGTATACTATGTGGAGAAATTGAAACCCTCATGCACTGCTAGTGGGATTGCAAATGTTGTACTCCCTTTAAAAGCAGCATTCCCAATCCTGAAAATGTTAAACACAGAATTATCATATTCAACTTGTAGATACATACCACAGAGAAATAAAAATATATGTTCACATAGTAAGTTGTAGACAAATGTTCAAAGCAGCTTTATCACAATAGCCAAAAAGTGCAAATAAAAATGTTCATCAATAGATGAATAGATAAACAAAATGTGGAATATCCACACTGCAAAATAGTATGAAATATTGGTTTTTGTTACTGGTTTCTGACACAGAGCTCTTAAATCTGTTGAAATTTTCTGGATTATAATAGCATGTTTTGTTTCAATGAGATGACTCTTGGTGCACTTCAGGATAGGGGCTGGTCACTAGAATGAACAAGCCATGATTGTAAATTGGTAACTTTCAGCTCCTTCCTCCATTCTCTCAGATGGGGAGAGGATCTGGTGATTGAGTTAGTAATCCATCATGCCTTTTTGATGAAACCTCCACAAAAAGGGTTTGGAGAGCTTCTAGGTTGGTGAACACATCCAAGTGCTGGGAGGGGGCTCCTCCCATCTCCACAGGGACAGAAGCTCCTGTGTATGGAACCCTTCCAGACCTTGCTCTGGGTACCTCTTCATCTGGCTGTTCATCTGTATCCTTTATCATATCTTTTGTGATAAACTGATAAATATGTTTCTCTGAATTCTGTGAGCTATCATAGTGATATATCCAACCTGAAGAGATAGTCCTGAGAACACCTGATTTGTAGTCAAGTTGGACAGAAGTGTGAATAATTTGGGGAGCCAGTACTTGCAATTGGCATCTGAAGTTAGAGGGCAGTCTTGGGGGACTGAGCCCTTAACCTGTGGGGTCTGCACTAATTCCAGGTAATTGGCATCATAAATGAATTGGTAACATACCCACTTGGTGTTCACAGTGTTGAAAAATTTGGTGGTGTGAGAAAAAAATCCCCACATATTTGGTGTCAGAAGTGTTGAGTGCAGTAGAAAAAGAAAAAAAAAAAAAGTTTTTCTTTTTCATTTGGTGTCAGAGAAGTAGAATTTGTTAATTGCCCTGGCTTATGGAAAGAAGTGCTTTGAGAAGAGAAAGGATGAAAAGGTGGGAGTTGAGAAAGCTTCAATCCCTGGATTGCTACTTAGTCACCCATGGTATGAAACTACAGCTGCGCTGCCATTAGATACTAAAGGTAAATGTTACCAGTGGAATTTAGAAATTGTGGTATACCAAGCTCCTAAGGAGCTGGTTCATTGGATACAAAAGAAAATGCAAAATGAGAAGTCTGCTAAATATATGATCCCTTGGTTATAGATATCTGTAATAAGTAAAAGGGAAAAAACGTGCTAGGTTAGACCTTGATGCTAGATTAAGCTCATTTTGATCAGGTTGGAGATTTAGTCACAAGCCTCAAAGCCACACTCAAAGGTAAAAATCATGCCAGGAAAACAAAGTGTATCTTTGAAGCTCCGGTCACCAAGAAGCTAGTGAATACTGGGAGAGGACAAAAACCAAGAAACTACTGAAGCTAGAGGGTATAGTGTGAAGGAGTTGCCTCATTTTATAGACTGGTATCCTCAGCTCCCTGAAGAGTCTTTACTAAAAATGGATTGTGAGAGTGACTAATTTGGGGGCAATATCTTTGGCTTTGTATGCTGCAGAATAGAAAAGCATGTCTGGTATAATACAGGATCTGTAGCTCACTGTGAAAAAACAACCACAGATGACTATACATGATGAATAAAATGGTCATTGATGTTGTTAAAACAAAGGTTTTAATATGAACCACCAAAGGTTGGGCAGGCCAAAGGGATCTCCTAGTGATCCCCCAACATTAAAGGGTTCCAAATAAGTTCGCTCTATTTAGCCTAGTTTCAAGAAATGTTTAAAAGTCAGAGAGCACAGATTACAGTAAGAAACCTGATCAGCCATTGCTTGGATAGTGGTTAGGCAGATTAACCATGATAAGAATAGCAAAAGAGTCAGGGTCTCTTGGCTTAATCCCATGCTGGGGACCCAAAGCCATTGCATAAGAGTGAGTAAAATGGTCATGGGATGAAGATGTTCATGGGACAACTTAATACCAGGAATCCCATGCACTACGGTACCAGTAGTGAAGCACTGATGCAGGCTACAATTTTTATTTTTATTTTATCTCAATAATTGTTGGGAACAGGTGGTTTTTGGTTACATGGATAAGTTCTTTAGTGGTTATTTCTGAGATTTTGATGCACCCATCACCTGAGCGGTATATGCTGTCCCCAATGTGTAGTGTTTTATCACTTACCCTGCTCTCACCCTTCCCGCTAGATTACCTAGAGTTCATTATATTATCCTTATGCCTTTGCATCCTCATAGCTTAGCTCCCACTTATAAGTGAGAACATACAATGTTTGGCTTTCCAATTCTGAGTTACTCCACTTAGAATAATGGTCTCCAACTCCATTTAGATTGCTGCAAATATCATTATTTCATTCTTATTTATGGCTGAGTAGTATTCCATGATGTATATATACCACATTCTCTTTATCCATTCATTGATGGATGGGCATTTAGATTGGTTTCATGTTTTTGCAATTGTGAGTTGTGCTGCTATAAACATGTATGTGCAAGTGTCTTTTTAATATAATGACTTCTTTTCCTTTGGGTAGATACCCAGTAGTGAGGTTGCTGGATAGAATGGTAGTTCTACTTTTAGTTATTTAAAGAGTCTCCATATTGTTTCCCATAGTGGTTGTACTAGTTTACATTTCCAGTAGTGGTGTAAAAGTGTCCCCTTTTTACCACATTCATGTCAACATCTATTATTTTTTAAATTTTTAATTATGGCCATTCCTGTAGGTGATACCTCATTGTGGTTTTAATTTGCCTTTCCCTGATCATTAGTGATGTCAAATATTTTTTCATGTTTGTTGGCCATTTGTATATATTCTTTTGAAAATTGTCTATTTATGTCTTTTGTCCACTTTTTGATGGGATTTTTTTTTTTTTTTTTCTGGCTAATTTGTTTGGGTTCCTTGCAGATTCTGGATATTAGTCCTTTGTTGGATGCATAGTTTGCAAATAGTTTCTCCCACTCTGTGGGTTTTTTATTTACTCTGCTGATTACTTATTTTGCTGTGAAGAAGCTTTTTAGTTTAACTAGGTCCCATTTATTTATTTTTGATTTTGTTGCAATTGCTTTTGGGTTCTTGGTCATGAACTCTTGGCCTGAGAAAATGTCTGGAAGAGTTTTTCTGATGTTATCTTCTAGAATTGTTGTGGTTTCAGGTCTTCAATTTAAGCCTTTGATCCATCTTGAGTTGACTTTTGTATAAGGTGAGAGATGAAGATATAGTTTCATTCTTGTTTTATTATTATTATACTTTAGGTTCTAGGGCACATGTGCATAACGTGCAGGTTTGTTACATATGTATACTTGTGCCATGTTGAAGTGCTGCACCCATCAACTCTTCAGCACCCATCAACTCGTCATTTACATCCGGTATAACTCCCAATTCATTCCCTCCCCCCTCCCCCCTCCCCATGATAGGCCCCATTGTGTGATGTTCCCCTTCCCGAGTCCAAGTGATCTCATTGTTCAGTTCCCACCTATGAGTGAGAACATGCGGTGTTTGGTTTTCTGTTCTTGCGATAGTTTGCTGAGAATGATGGTTTCCAGTTGCATCCATGTCCCTATAAAGGAAACAAACTCATCCTATTTTATGGCTGCATAGTATTCCATGGTGTATATGTGCCACATTTTCTGAATCCAGTCTGTCACTGATGGACATTTGGGTTGATTCCAAGTCTTTG
>NC_045445.1:40544702-40602240 GCF_002776525.5 Piliocolobus tephrosceles | reverse complement strand
TAGAGACGGGGTTTCACCGTGTTAGCCAGGATGGTCTCGATCTCCTGACCTTGTGATCCGCCCGTCTCGGCCTCCCAAAGTGCTGGGATTACAGGCTTGAGCCACTGCGCCCGGCCTCTGTTAACTTCTAATAATATTTTCTTTATATATTTGGGTGCTCCAGTGTTGGGTGCATATATATTTAAAATTCTTATATCCTTTTGCCTAATTGACCCCTTTGTCATTATATAGTGACCTTCTTTGTCTCTTTTGATTTTTGTCTTGAAATTCATTTTTTCTCATATACATATAGCAACTTCTGCTCTCTTTGCTTTCCATTGGCATGGGATATCTTTTCCCTTCCCTTTATTTTTATCCTATATGTGTCTTTATAGGTGAAATGTGTTTCTTGTAGTCATCAGATCTATGAGTCTTGTTTTTCTCATCCATTCAACTGGTCTATGTCTTTTGTTTTACAGTTTAGTTTATTCACATTCAGTGTTATCATTGATAAATAAGGACTTACTCCTGCCATTTTGTTATTTGTTTGGTGATTGTTTCGTGGTCTTCTCTTCCTTTTTTCTTTCATTCCTGTCTTCCTCTACTAAAGATGATTTTCTCTGGTGATATGATTGAGTTTGTTGACTTCTTTGTGTGTGTATCTATTGTATGTTTTTTGGTTTGTGTTTACCATGAGGCTTACAGATACTGTCTTATTACTGATTATTTTAAGCTGATAAGAAGTTACACTATTTGCTGCAGTGCACAAAATAAACAAGCAAAACAAATATAAACAAGCAAGAAGAAAACCAATAAAAACTTAACTTTGTCACTCAGCTTTTTAACTTTCTATTGTTTCTATTTATATCTTATTGTACTATGTCTTGAAAAGTTGTTGTCATTGTTAGTTTTGATTGGTACATTATTTAGTATTTCTACTTATGATAAGAGTAGTTTACACACCACAGTTGCAGTGCTATAATATTCTGTGTATTTCTTTGTACTTTCTATTACCAGTTGATTTTGTACCTTCAGGTGATTATTTATTGCTCATTAATGTCCTTTTCTTTCTGACTGAATTACTCTCTTTAGCATTTCTTATGGGACAGCTCTGGTGTTGGTGAAATCCCTCCACTTTTTTTATCCTTTGTTTGTCTTGGAATGTCTTCATTTCTCTTTCATGTGTGAAGGATATTTTCACCGGATATACTGCTCTAGGGTGAAAGGTTATTTACTAATTTATTTTCCTTTAGTACTTTAAATATACCAGGCCACTCTCTCCTGGTCTGTAAGGTTTTCACTGAAAAGTCTGCTGCTAGATGTATTGGAGCTGCTTGGGCCTCACAAGGGAGGGAGGGAGCTAGGGCCTCAACAATGTCCTCAGGACCCTGATGGGTACCCTATCCTGCTGTGGCTGAGCTGGTATCCTGGGTGCAAGACAGAGTTCACCCCATTCTTCCTTCTCCTCTCCTCAAGCAGAAGGAAGGGGTCTCTTATGCAGCTGAGAGCTGTGCAGCCTGGAATTAGTAGGGGGTGATGACAGCACTCCCTTGGCTGTTCCAGCTGGTGTCTTAGTATGTCACACCCTGCCACCGCTGCCACCCCTCCACTCCCACCCCCAGTCCATTGTACCTGGGCCTAATTCAGCAATTCAGCACTAGGACTCGCCTAAGAGTTGCAGTTTTTGTGGCCTAGACTGCCTTTCAAATTTACCTGGAGATAGAGAACACTGTAGCCCTTGGTGGCAAGGTTTGTCGGAACTCAAGTTCATACTGCTGGGATCAGAGATTCTCCTCTGGCTGGGGCTGGTTTAAATGTTCCCTCCATGATCAGGCATCAGCTGAGTTTGTTCTGGTTTTCCTTTCTACTTTAACAGGACACGACTGAGTTCAGTGCTTCACAATTGTGTTCTCTTTCCCCTAGTGCCCAAAGACTCTCTCTCTTCACCACCATGCCTTTGCTGCAGGGAGTCAGGGAGGGGTGGCATCAGTGATTCAGGACTATTTTTAAAATCAGGTACTATGAGTGCTCACTTGATTTTTGGTTCTTATGAAGGTGTTCTTTCCATGTAGATAGTTGTTAACTTGGTGTCCTTGCTGATGGGGGCGGGGTGGAGGGGCAGTGTGGGGACTATCAGCAGCTTTCTACTCCTTTCTCCACTGATCTACATCCAGACTTATCCTTAAAACTTCCCATTTTTTTTCCTAAATAGAGTCCTGTCTCATGGCTAATCCACTCACATCTATTTTGGATTCCAGTCCTTCCCACTCTTTCAGGTACCTCCTCATTCGACACATTTTGATATTCACTAAGTTCCAATTCTCCCTTTCTATTCTGCTTTCTTTCATTAATTACATATATACATTTTCAAGCTGCTACCTTTAAAAAAAATCAAAATTCTCTCTCAATTCTAATACTCTATTCATTATTTCTCCTCGGAATGCTAGTTTCTAAAAACTGTAGTGCACTTCATACATCTATTTTTCATCTTCCATTATTTTTTCAATCATTTAAATTTGGAATATATTATCCCTTTAATTCAACAGAAACTGCTCTTGCCAAGGTTGCTAGTGGTTCCTTTATTGCTAAATCTCATGGACATTTTTCTCTATAATATTTGACATTGATAACTCTACTTCCTCCTTGAAATACTCTTCTCTCTTGATTTCCCACCCTTCTGAGTATTTCACTTTTTATTTATTTCATCTGTGGGATTTTTTTTCTCCCTTATATACATCTTATAGGTTAGCTTTCCCATATGCCATGTCTGGAGCCAAATTTTCTTCTCTTACGCTACCCACTTTTTTTTTGGGGGGGGGGTAGTCTCATACACCATCATGGCATCACCTAACACAATAAGTGAATGACTCCCATGTATTTACTTTCAGTGTCAAAATTTCACCCCATCTCCAGAATTTATATCCAATTGCCTATCAGACACATCTACATGGCTGTAGTACAAGCGTATTGAACTCAGTATCTTCCAGCTTTTCCCCCAAATCCTTTCTTCTCCCTGTGTTCCTTTTCTTGTTACTTGCTACCATTCACCCATTTGTCAAAGACAGATATCTAATTCTTCTCTTTTAAGCACACCTCCTATCCAATTAGTCACTATTCTTGTCCATTGTGCATTGCTATAAAAGAATACCTGAGGCTGGGTAGTTTATAGAGAAAAGAGTTGTATTTAGCTCACAGTTCTGCAGGCTATATAAGAAGCATGGTGCCAGCATCTGCTTCTGGTGAGGGCTTCAGGTAGCTTCCACTCACAGCAGAAGGAAAAGGGGGAACAAACAAGTAGAGATCACATGGCAAGTAGAGATCACATGGCAAGAAGTGAGAGAGGGCAGGGTGGTGTCAGGCTCTTTTCAACAACCAACTCTGGGAGGGAGAGGTGGCTCTCATAGGAATTAATAGAGTGAGAACTCAGTCATTACTGTGAGGACAGTACCAAGACATTAGTGAGGGATCCATCCCCATGACCCAAACACCTTCCTTTAGGTCCCTCTTCCACTACTGGGGATATAATTTCAACATGAGATTTGCAGGGGAAAAATATCCAAACTATGTCAGTCACCAAGTCCTGTTTCTTCTCCTAACTTAATATAGTTCCTTCTTCTTTACCTACTGTTACTATCTTGGTTCAGTCCTGCATCATTCCTAGGTTATGATTACATTATTCATTAAATGTTTACTGAGTGCCTACCATGTGCCAAGTACTGTTCTAAGTGCTGGTGATACAATAATGAGCAAAACAGAACAATCTCTACTCCCATGAAACTTACTTTCTACTGGCAGGTCAATAAACAAATGAATAAATAGTATAATTAATTTCAAACAATGACAAGTGTTATTTTTTAAAAAGATAGGAGAACCAGGGTCAACTGTGCATGTGTGTTGTGTGTTTTAAACAGGGAAGACCAGGAATGGCCTTTATAAAGAAATGTTACTTGAATAGAAATCTGAATGATGAGAGGTCAGCCAAATAAATGGAGAAAGAACATTCTAGAAAGAAATAGTCTATGTAGCTTAGAGAGATAAATGAGCTTAATGACTTCATAAATAGCAAAAAGGTCACCATGGCAGAAGCTTAATTGTGAAGAATGGAAGGAGATGAAGTAAGAAAGGAGATCAGATCATGTAGGTCCTTAAGGTTATGTTATTGAGATTAGATTTCTAGTAAAGATTTAATGGAAATACGAATGAAGGAAAGATTCGGATTTACATTTTAGCTTCTGTGTAGAAAATAGATTATAAATGAGCAGATATAGACATGAGATCAAGTAAAAAAATTAATAAAGTATGTGAGAGATTATTAGAATGATAGCTACTGAAATGGTAAGAAGTGGTTAGATGTCAGATATATCTCAGAGTTAGAGCTAATAGGACTTGCTAATGTAAGAGATAAGAAAAAGGAGTCAAGGATGTTTCTTAAAAACTGACCTTCCTTTTTATGGTTTTGGCCTCCTTTAAATCCATTCTCTAAAATAGTACCACTGTTGTTTTTCTAAAAGAATATTCTGATAATGACACTTTCTACCGCAGTTGTTATCAACCGGGGTTAATTTTGCCCTTCAGGACAGGTTTGGCAATGTCTGAAGACATCGTTAGTTGTTGCAACTTGTGGGGAGAGGGCTTTCTACTGGCATCTAGTGGGTAGAGGCTAGGAATGCTTCTAAACATTCTACAAAGCACAGAACAGCTATCACAGAAAGAAATTATTTGGCCTCAAATGTCAATAGTAAAAAAGTTGAAAAATCCTGTTCAACTTAATTTAAATGTCACCTTCTCTGGGAAACCTTTTCCAGTTTAACAATATAACAATAATAGTTAACATTAGCTAAGACTTGTTATGCCTCTAGTTTTAAGAGGCATGCATGCATTTGTGAATTGGGAATTATCCTCATTTCACAGATAAGGAAACTGAGGCTAAAGTGATGAATAATTTGCCTAAAGATATAATGTTAGAGAAGTAACAAAGCTGACATTTGACCCCAGATGTATTTGACTAAAGGGTTCTTAATAACTATACAATACTGCCATTCCACTCTGAAGGTTGAAGTAGAGGTGCTCCTCCATGGTAAATGGTTTAATTTTAGAGCTAATTATATTGTCTTTTAACTGTTTATTTGGCTGTCCCTGAACTAAACAGTGAGCTCCTTGAAGGCAGGCAATGTGCCCATTGTCTATGTATCTATAGCATCTAAAGAAGTGTCTGGCACGCTATAAACCCTTAGTAAATGTTTACTGAATGAATGCTTACATTGTAGAGATGTGTGCACAGATTACTATTTCTCCAGAGTAGCTATTTGGACTTCATTAGATTCACAAATTTATTAACAAATTTTACAGATGGGGATTAGTCGCTAAGGGAGATAGCAAAGGGCAAAATTTACATTTGTAGTCATTGTATTGAGATTTTGTTGGTGATAGAGTGGTGGGAGTTGAGGATGAGATGAGCAGTTATCATGCATTTTATAAGCTTTAAAGTGTGATTTCAGGATGCTGATAGCTCCTTTTTGATAGAGAAATTTAGAAGCATTCTATATCCTAATTCTCTGATAAAGATCTGAGTTTCTGTCTCTAGCCCAATACTCACTTAATAAGAAAATATATGAAGGGGCAAATAAGATTAATTCAGTTCATGTTTTCAGAAGAATGCTGGTGACCTTGCAAAGATAGACACAGATTTAGAAAAACAGATATTGTTGGTAGAAAACTACCATACTAGCTACAAATACACAAAAATAACAATTTTCTGGATTTATTTTAAAACTAAAATTGTTGACTATCACATAGCCGTGCTGATGTAATAAGCCTATTTTGCTAATCTTTGCATAATTCTGCTCTGACATGTCCAAGAGATTCTTGATTTTAAGGGAAAAAAGAAAAAGGCATAAGGCTAGTTTAACTCTCTTCCTGGGTCACTCTCTGGATCCAGAGCCTGGTACAGGTTGTAGCCTGGCTTGACTACCTACCCAATTTTGAGAATTTAGATGATCAGGTCTTGTTAAATAATGCTGTGGACCCACACAGTAAATAATCAGTATTCTTTCTACCTAATAGAATCCTTCTGAATAACTAGTAATAATTAATGATAACTAGGGATTTATTAGGTAAGACAGCAGTGCTGACAGAGGAGGAGGGCATATCTAGGACACTAAGAAGAATGTTACCAAGTGGCAGGCAATTATCATCACAATCATAGAGTTACAAAATTCCAGTTGATAAAGAAGAGGATAAATCTAATGTTGGATAGATCAAAAAAAAAAAAAAAAAAAGTTGGCAGAGAACAAGGTTTTAAGATTCAGTGCACACAGGAAAACATTGTTCCTAGGGTAATTGGCAAAAAATGAAAATGGGGACCTAGGAATTGGAGGAAAATACATGGGTTTTAGAATAAGTCAAGAGAACCGGTGTTGAAACTGGTTAAGAGTGTTACCAATAGCTAGATTGATTTGATCTTGAATTCTTGAAAAATAATGGTCTAAAACACCTTCTATTCATCTGGACCAGGAATAGGATTGGTTCGAAAACCTCAGAAAGAAAGGGTTTAATTTTCCAGAGCTATAAAATGTAAGGAAATTCAGTGAAAGAAAGCTCACCATATCATTTTATATCCCCCTCCCTGGGGTTGAAAAACAGGGTGGGTGACTTTTCCCTTTTTTCCATTGGATGACTCACTTTGGGGGTGGAGAGAAACAAGAGGATCTGGTGGCCTCCAGGCAGAAAGACTTTCCTTAGCCCAGCGCTCTGTCTTCTGGTCGATGTCACTTAATGCATTTTTTTTTTCTTATGTGGAGATTCAGAGTTTTGTTTATTATACACATACCACTATGCTTTTCTTCTCTAAGATAACTTCTGATATGTCAAGCTTATCACATGTCTTCATTGAATGGTGGTTGGTATTTTTGAGCCTGTCTCTCTCTACATATAGGTACCAATATCCTATATTCATTGACTGAGTCTACAGGATGCTGGTCAGCATCACTAGCCTCTCTTCCTGGAACTCAACCTATTAGCATTAGATCATGATCATTTGTGGCTATCTTCCAGCACCTTTCCAGGAGAGCCAGTAGAAATGCTATCATTAACCCTCTCATGGCAACTAGGAAATCATGCAGTTTTTTTCAGGGTATGACTCATTTCAATTCACTCAGTACTCCTTGACTTGGCCCAGACAATTAAATCTGAAGTCAAAGTAGAAAGTAGATCTATTGAACAACCCCTAGACTCCCACATCCTCAAAAGTAGGTTTCCTGTCATGTGACAGGTTGGAGTACATTATTACATCTTTGTAAATATCATATCAAATTATTTTGGGGATTTGATAACAGCACCCAAAATATCTCTACCAAGACATATGACTTAGGAGGCCGGGCGCGGTGGCTCATGCCTGTAATCCCAGCACTTTGGTAGACCAAGCTATCTGAGGTAACTGGCTGAGGTAGGATGATCACTTGAACCGAGGAGGCGGAGGTTACAGTGAGCCGAGATCACGTCACTGCACTCCAGCCTGGGTGACAGAGTGAGACTCCCTTTAAAAAAAAAAAAAAAAAGACATGTCACTTAGATATCTCTGAAAAATATTTCTGACTTACAGGAATAAGTCACTTTAAAACATCAGATATTTATTAAAGTGATTTTGATTTAGTGACATAGTTCCAATAATTGGAAGAGTTTCCCACATACAATAGCCACAGCTTTGTATAGTGATCACTGATACTAAGAACGGCAACTTTGAGGCCCTTTATAAGTTTCAGTCTTAAGTAAAATATTAATAAGCATGCTAAGTCACAGAAGGAGATTCAGTGAGTTCAACATGTGTATGGAATTCTCTTGATTAGAGAGATACACAATGTTGTTAGGATGGTAGAAGAAGGAGCAGTTATTCCCAATGGAAATTAGAGTTGGGGCAGTTGTGAAGACTTTATGGAAGAGGTGATAAGTAAGTTAGGCTTTAAAGAGTGAGTTATATTTTCATGGGTGGAGGAAGCAGAAAGAACATTTGAGATTGAAGAACCAGCATGAGTAAAGTTACTGGAGGAGTAAAATTTCATGGTGAATAATTTGATTTGGCTAGAGTATAAAAATATATGAAGGGAAATAGTATTTAAAGGTAGACAGAACTTATTCTTGGCTCTGAAGGTTTGCTGAAAAATCAACTGACAAAAGGCAGATTAGTAGGAGAAAAGGCATATACATTCATTTGATCATAGTTTTTTGTGACAGAGGAGACTTCAGAATGAAGAACCAAGATACAGGGAAGATTGTCTATTTTTATGCTTAGGTTCAACAAAGTATGGACACCCAAGTAGAAATATGCTTGGACAAAATGATCATGATCTAATGCTAATAGGTTGAGTGGGGAAACCCAGCAAGTCCTCTTGTCTAGATTCTTCTAGGCCTCTCTGAGCACAAATTCCTTCCTTCTGGATGTGGGGCAGGACCCTCTCGGGAATGAAACTCTTACGGTCAAACAAGGTAAGTCAGACCATTTATTTATGGCCAGCTTTTACACAGAAAGGTAGAGCTGGAAAAAAAAAAAAAAAAAAGCAACATTTTATGGCTGGCTTTGGGGAAAAACAGCTCTGGTTTCTATGACCTGCCTTGGGGAAGAGGGATTCTAGTTCATATCTCCAGCCTTGCGGGAGAATGGGACTGAGACAGGAGGGCAGGAGAAAGTCAGAGAGAAACTTGCTTCTGAGGCCTTCATTTTGGTGTATCATTTTCTGAGCCCCAATAGCCAGATCACAGAAAGCCTGCAATGCCCATGGAATAGCACAAAACTATGCCCAGAATGATTCAGATTTTTTTAAGTTGAAATTGTCTTGATTTTCTATTACTGAGCACATCTTTCTCTGAAGTACCCATACCAGCTGACAATGGACTTGTCAGTTAAAGGTAATCCACACTCTTCTAATTTATACAACAATCTATTTTAAGTAAATATCCAGTCGATTCTAGGTGAAATCAGCCTGTCAGGGTATATTTGCCCTTTCAAAGGGTATTCTTGCTTCTCTCCCTTCTCAGGATGATATCTGAATGGATAGGCAAGTGTTTATCTCCTTAGAGCATGGGAAAAGCCTCAATTCCACATGCTGTCCTCTGGGTCTTCTTTGGTCTCTGCCAAAATGTTCCTAATCTTGATTGGTCACTAGTAAGCCTTTGGTGGTGTCTACTGAGGTATTACTTGCCAATGCCACAATTTATGAAGTCTCTATATTATATAGCCTCCTCATCCAGACCCCAAGCCTCTAGCTCTTTCAGAAGTGCTGCCACCCTTCTCTAAGGTGTGCGGAGATTTCTAGATTTCTTGTATATTATGTTACTGGCTGTGGGAAACTTCCAGCATTTTCCTTTTTCTAATTATGCTGTGTCTCCACTTCTTCTCTACTGGGACCGTCTATGTGGATGCAATGTGGTCTCTTTCCAGCATTCCAAACGTTCGGAACCATTCTGATTTTATCTTCCCCCAAAGCCAATTTGATATGTCTCACATGCCTTTATCCTTCCTGTGGCTGGTCCTGGGGCATGAGTACACCATGCGTTTTCTCAGAAAATCAGACAACAGCTTAACCTTAGTCTCATAACCTATCAATAACTCTATTATCTGCTTCTTATTCAAATTTTTATTTCCCCTTCAGTCCCAGGAAAGCTGTTTTTCGTCCTCTCTGTTTTATGGCTTGTGGCAAAACATGAAATTCATAATCCTATGCTTTGCTCTTAATATTTAAAGATAAACATTTGGAATTCAGAAACACACAGAGGCACACACACATACACATATACACATAACTCTTTTTCAGAAAAGCTTGGCTTCCCACTGGATTTTTCACTGTGGACTTCAAACATACAAACAAAACGATTTAACCTAAACATCAATGGCCCTATTGTTCAATGTCATATCTGCTCTACCCATAAAGTTATGACACCCACTGATTCAAGAAGTGAAAAAAATAAACTAGTAATAGCAGAAGTTGAAATAATTTGATGTCATATATCTAAAAATATTATTATTATTATTATTTTACCAAAGTGTACCAAAATGATATTATCATTATTATTATTATTTTACCAAAGATACCCAAAGGTATCTCTGGGGAGAGAGTTCAAGGTGGCTTGGAGGCAATATCAGGAGAATGTTGTAACAGTCCGGATGAGAGATGCCAATGCAGACATGAAAAGGAAGTGATGGAGTTGAAAAAACTTCAGATATAGAATTACTAGGATCTGGTGACTAGTTAAAATGGAGTGTGTGAGAGAGAAATTAAACATTAATGGGGTTTTTACTAGAAAGAGTGTTACAGATGGCAACTTTACACCTCTATTAACACAACTCTTCACCTCGAGCAAGAACTTCAAAATAGATATGAGTTATTTTAGTGGTAGAACTAATAAGACTTGATGGCTGAGAAAGGAGTTGAAGTTGATTCTGAGGCTATTTTACTTGAATAACTAGGTTAATGCTATTGCTATTATCTGAGTTAGGAAACAGTTGAGAAGCAGGTGAAAGAGTGGAGAAAAAAGATGCTGGATTGGACATATGGTTTTTTTAGCTAGTGGAAACACTATGTTGGAAAAAGAAGCAATCACTTGAAAATTTACGTTGTGGAATTTGGTAGTAAGCTGGAGGCTAGAAATACATACTTGGGAGTCATCAATGTTAGGGTGATATTGACTTGATAGAAGTAGATAATGTAATGAAAGAGAATGTGAGCAAAGCAGAACAGAGAACCAAGCAATAACAGAATTTTGAAAGATGCTTAAATTTAAGGAATGCATGATATGCAAAAAGATCCACCTGTATTAGTCCATTCTCAAACTGCTATAAAGAACTACCTGAGACTGGGTAATTTATGAAGAAAAGAAGTTTAATTGACTCAAAGTTCCACAGGCTTAACAGGAAGTATGACTGGGAGGCCTCAGGAAACTTACAATCATGGCAGAAGGCGAAGGAAAAGCGAAGACCCTCTTCACATGATGGCAGGAGAGAGAGAAAGAGAGAGTGAGGAGGTAAGTGCCATATACTTTTAAGCCATCAGATCTCATGAGAACTCACTCACTATCATGGGGAAAATCTGCCCCCATGATCCAATCACTTCCCACCCAGCCCCTCCTCCAATTTGACATAAGATTTGGGTAGGGACGCAAAACCAAACCATATTACCATCTAAGGAGTCTGAGAAAAAGAAAATCAAAACGGATGGAAAATCAGAAGATAAGAGTGCCAAAAGCCTAAATAGGAGAGAGATACAAAGAGAATCCACAGAAGGCTATTAATAATTGCTATCAATGATCTTTGAGAGAGTTGTTTTATTGTAGTGATGTCAAGATATCAGTGGAAGTTCTGAAGGGCAGCTAGTGAGAAAGAGATACTCTGGAAAGAAGAGATAGGCAGAGGCTGCAGTGAGCTGACATCGTGTCACTGCACTCCAGTCTGGCATCAGAGTGAGACTCCGTCTCAAAAAAAGAAAAAAAAAAATAGAGATACTGTTTTTTGTTGTTGTTGTTTTTTCTTTTTTTTTCAGACGAGCACAAAAGTTTAGGATCAGGAAGATATGAAGAAATTTTCAACCATGAAAGAGTCATAACATCTCAAGCCTTAGCTATAATAATACACTTTTAAAGTTTTCTAGATAATCAAAGAGTTGAAGTTTTCATTTCATTATTGTAAAAGGGGACATATATGACATGCAGTACTCGATATCTCTATTTAGGAAATTTACAGATATATTCTTGTTGGGAAATGTAGTCACGTGCATGCAGTCTTTTGAGCCCTGCGCAGTGGCATAAGCATGTGTCTTGGGTCTGGATCATTTCCTTGCAAAGAGATAAAGAGCCTTCACAGTTTGTGTTGGGCATATCTTCTTGTTTGGGAATATTTTTCCCTATTCTGGACTTGATTGGCACTTCTTTGTTCTGATTAAGCATGCACATCATATGGCACCTGAACAACTCTACTGCTATATCTGTTCCCAGTTGGGAGGCAATGGGGTCCTTCACCTGTAGCACAGGAAGAACCCATTTAAACCCTCTCACTGCATTGGCTGTGGGGTGAGTTCTCCTGGTCGTGGGGGACCCAAACTCTCTATTGAAGTTGATCTTGCTCTGTCTCTTCTCTATGTGAATGTAGCGTTATTCCATCTGCTGCTTGAGTGAGCTGTATCTTTCTTGGCAACCCTAATACGGGCAAATTATGCAGTGAGTTGACATCCTCAAACTGCTGCTCCTGGTGGTAGACAACAAATGTTAATTGCTCAACAACTTCAGCCTGGCCAGTCTTTTAAAAATAAAGCAAGACCAGGCTTTTGCTCTATGTGATACTGATTCCCTGAGAGCCAGACTCATTTGGGAGCCTTGCTGCAGTTTGCTAGGTCCAGGTTCTCAACCGAAATTGCATTTTCCAAGATCAATTTCTTTTATGGCTTACTTCAGTGATATGTGACATCTCTGAAATAATAAAAATGAATCTTTCCCTTTGAAAAGGATAACGTTTGGCTTGCACCAAACCGTAGAGTGTAAGGTACTGAAGTGCAATGATGAAGTTCTAAATCACATTGATTGAGCTTTACTCATGGTGAAAAATTATTTTTGCAGTCACTGAGTGATTGTATGTGTGGTGAGAGGAGGGCAAAGAGAGGGTGAGGAAGTACTACTATAATCAATAGTTACGTGTACCAAAAAAAATTTTCTAGACTTTCTGGATTTTGTTTGATAAAACTACAAATAGCTATCACTTCTAGACCGCTCACGACATGCTATAAACTGGGCTATATAGATTTGCATATTGTCTTAGTCCATTCAGGCTGCTATAACAAAATACCATAAATTGGTTGGCTTATAAACATCAAACATTTATTTCTCACAGTTTTGGAGGCTGGGAAGTCCAAGAGCAAGGAGCCAGCCAGTTTGTTTGCTGAGGGCCTGTTTTCTGGTCCATAGATGACACTTTATCACTATGTCTTCACATGGTGGAAGAAGCTAGCTTTTCTCTTTACATATGTGTCCCCTTTACAGTAATGAACTGAAAACTTCAAATATTTGATTATCTAGAAAGCTTTAAAAGTGTATTAACGTCCTTATAAAAGAGATCTGGGATCCCTTCCATTCATGAGGACTCCACCCTCATTACCTAAAAACCTCCCAAACACCCCACCTCATATTACCAACAACTTAGAGGTTAGAATTTCAACATATAAATTTTGGGAAAACACAAACATTCAGACCATAGCACGTATATTAACTCATTGATTCCTCAAATAACACTGTAGGATAAGTATTATCCTTCTGAGATTTGCAGTGGTTAGGTAATTTACTTAAGGCCATAGGCTGGTAAAGGGTAATCAAATTTTGAATACAAATCTATGTGGCTTTGAAGTTTATGCTCTTAATCAATATTGTATCTCATTTTTTCTAAGACCTTGTTAATCATCCTGATCACCTGGAGAGTCTTAGAAATAAAGATTCCCACATAAACCAAGTTTCAGAACAAGTGTTGTATGCTAAGCAGGGAAGAAAGATGAACCACATACAATAGCACTAGACCACTACCACCCCCAACCACCCCACTCTACCATAAAATAGCAACACCAAACAAATAAATTAATACAATTCTGTGGGTAATGATGGAAGTAAAGTGAAAAGTACACTGATAACATTCTTGGACCTTGTGTTTTTAGTTGAATGCTAGCCAGGTTTCCATTGTAAAAGATTCCCTCTTCTACCCTACGTTGTTAGGAAAATAAAAGATAATCCTTCTGCTACATATACATGTACTTCAGGAGCAAGCTCAAAAACAGTTAGACAACGATGACCAGTAGTTTAATTAGGTTTAGACGTCCTAGTCAATAAGATATAACAAAGGATTTGAACGTGTCTATGTGAAGACAGACTTTGGATGGCATTAGAGTGGTTAGTGTAATGTGGCTTCCACAAATTCCTATAGCTTCAGCAAGTTAGTCTTATTCATTCTCTTAGAACAATATTTTTTCTTCTTGCTAAATTCTCCTTGAAATTATTCTATAAAATATATACTACAATTTTCTATTCAAAAGTTAGTAATACTATCTTACCTCTGTTGAAAACCGATATTCATTCTAGGCCAGTGCTCTGCAAGCTACCATCCCTTTTTGTCCTCAATGTTTTCTGAAAACTATTCTACTTAGAAATCTTTCCTCTAAACTTATTCCTCGAAAGATGTCTACTTTTCTGCATGGAACAATTTTAGCCATTACTAAATTGAAATCACAGACACATACAATGTCTATGATATATATGTTTTAACATGAACAGAAAATGGTAAACATGAATAGAAATTAAATGGACATAGAAACTATGGCAATCTCACTAGATATTAACATATTAAAAATGAGAGTTAAAACCTTGGTTTGGTTTTTTTGTGGCTAGAGATAAAGGTCAACAGGACTTGTCAAGGCACCTGTCAGCGGACTAATTTCTTCTCATTCTTTCAAGGATCTGGATTATCACAAACATTTTTTGTTTGATGAATCATCTAGAAACTATTACAATGTCACCTAACACTTTTTAAGAAAGTCTTTATTAAAAGAGTTTTTCTCACCCATAGAGAAACATAGCATGTCTCAGTCTCTTAATAGATAAGAGAAGGAAGTATTTTTAGACAAGATAGTTAGAAAAACATTTTTTGTTGTCCCTAATATTATACCATAGAGTCATTCATTCAATATGTATTTATTGAATTACTACTATGTACCTAACACTGTAGTAGGGAGACTAGAGGTAAGGCTTTTAAATTACCCAATACCTACTTGCAATCCTTGCCATATTCTGCAATGGCATTTCCATTTTGTTGCTTTTGGAATTATTTTATCTGAGCCCGTATTCGCCAATAATTCTGAGAGTCTGTTTTTACCTTGGATCAAGCCTGAACCCAATTGCAGAGTACCTGGCAGGGAGAGTAAAGAATAATCTTAAACCTGGCCTTTATGCAGGCCATAGTTGGCACAGACTTCCAAAGATAGAAGGTGACTATGAGGAATATTGTTGCCATACAAGATAAGAGAGAAGAAAGGACATCAGAACTTTGCTTAATCTGTTTCCAAGGAAAATGTGCTGCTATACATACCTTCACAATTTTCTGTATCTCTTTCCTGAAAAATAAGAGGATTTATGTTTTGAGATTTTTAAATATATTTTTTATTTTTTATTGTGTATGTATATATTTATGTGGTGCATGAGATGTTTTGATACAGGCATGCAATGTGAAATAATCACATCATGAAGAATGGGGTATTCATCCCCTTGAACATTTATTCTTTGAGTTACAACAATCCAATTATACTCTTTGAATTATTTTAAACTGTACAATGAAGCTATTATTGACTACAGTTACACTGTTGTGTTATCAAATAGTAGGTGTCATTCATTCTTTCTGTTTTTTCTGTACCCATTAACCATCCCCATCTCCCTCACCCCAGTACCCTACTAACCTTCCCAGCCTCTGGTAACCATCCTTCTACTCTCTATATCCATAAATTACATGATTTTGATTCTTAGATCACACAGATAAGTGGAAACATGCAATGTTTGTCTTTCTGTGCAGGACTTATTTCACTTATCATAATGATCTCCAGTTCCATCCATTTTGTTGCAAATGACAGGATCTCATTATGTTTTATGGCTAAATAATACTTCATTGTATATATATACCACATTTGCTTTTTCCATTCTTCTGTTGATGGACACTTAGGTCACTTCCAAACCTTAGCAATTTTAAACAATACTCCAACAAATGTAGGAGTGCAGACATCTTCTCAATATACTGATTTCCTTTCTTTTGGGTATATACCTAGTAGTGAGATTGCTGGATCATATGGTAGCTCAACTTTTAGTTTTTTAAGGAACCTCCAAACTGTTCTCCATAGTCGTTGTACTAATTTACATTCCTACCAACAGTGTATGCAGGTTCTCTTTTTTCCATATCCTCACCAGCACTTGTTATTGCCTGTTTTTTGGATATAGGGCATTTAAACTGAGGTGAGATAGTATCTTATTGTTTTGATTTGCATTTCTGTGATGATCAATAATGTTGAACATCTTTTCATATGGCTATTTGTCATTTGTATGTCTTCTTTTGAGAAATGTCTATTCAAATCTTTTGCCCATTTTTAAAATTGGATTATTAGATTTTTTCCTTTAGAGTTTTTTTGAGCTCCTTATATATTCTGATTATTAATCCCTTGTCAGATTAGTAGTTAGCAAATATTTTCTCCCGTTCTGTGGGTTGTCTCTTCACTTTGTTGATTGTATCATATGCTGTGCACAAGCTTTTTAACTTGATGTGATCCCATTTTTCCAACTTCACTTGGGTTACCTGTACTTACAGAGTATTGCTCAAGAATTTTTTACCCAGACCAATATCCTAGAGTTTTTCCCCCAATGTTTTCTTGTAGTATTTTCATAGTTTGAAGTCTTAGATTGAAGTAATTAATCACTTTGATTTGATTTTTCTATACGGCAAGAGATAGGGATCTAGTTTCATTTTTCCACATATGAATATCCAGTTTTCCCAGCACCATGTATTGAAGAGACTGTCTCTTTCCCAGTGTATGTTTTTGGCACCTTTTTCAAAAATGAGTTCACTGTAGGGGTGGATTTATTTCTGAGTTCTCTATTCTGTTCCATTGGTCTATGTGTTTTTATGGCAATACCATAGTGTTTTGGTTATGATAGCTCTGCAGTATAATTTGAGGTCAGGTAATATGACTCCTCCAGTTTTTTTCTTTTTGCTAGGGGTAGCTTTGACTGTTCTGGGCCTTTTGTGGTTCCATATAAATTTTAAGATTAAAAAAAAAATTCTGCAAAGAATGTTATTGGTTTTTGCAGATATTGAATTTATAGATTGCTTTGGGTAGTATGGACACTTTAACAATATTGATTTTTCTAATCCATGAACATGTAATATTTTTCGTCTTTTGGTGTCCTCTTCAATTTCTCTCATCAGTATTTCATAGTTTTCATTATAGAGATTTTTCACGTCTTTGGTTAATTCCTAGGTATTTAATTTTATGTGACTATTTTAAATGGGATTACTTTTTAAATATCTTCTTCACATTGTTCACTGTTGGCATATAAAAATGTGACTGATTTTTTTTGTTGATTTATATCCTCCAACTTTACTGAATTTATTAGTTCTAATAGTTTTCTTATGCAGTGTTTAGGTTTTCCCAATATAAGATCATATTATGTGCAAACAAGTATAATTTGACCTCTTTCTTTTCAATTTGGATACCGTTTATGTGTTTCTCTTATCTGATTGCTCTAGCTAGAATGTCCAGTACTATGTGGAATGACAGTGGTGAAGATGGGCATCCTTGTCATGTTCAAGATCTTAGAAGAAAGGCTTTCAGGTTTTCCCCATGCAATATGATACTAGTGGTGGGTCTATCATAAATGGCTTGTATTATATTGAGGTATGTTTTTCCTATCCCCAGTTTTTTGAGGGTGAAATTACATTTTGACAGAACAGTGTTATATTGTTTCCATACAAAATTGGAAATAAATATTATTTATTCATTTAATTTTTCATTTTAGGGAGCTAGATGCTTTGTTTGACAGCAATAGCCTTTTTGGGTTGAATTACAGTTCATTAGCAGATTATGTGTAAACTAAGAATAGATTGGGATATGTAAACCAACATCTTAGCAGACATATTATTGTTTTATGTCTGCATGGATCACTGTGAACAACAACAAAGAAAAAACTAAAATTGAGGCAATGGTGGAAGAAAGACTCCCAAAGTAATAGCTGAATATGGATGGTGGTTAAAATCATGGGAATTCGTGAGACTGTCTTTGTAAAATGTCTAGAGTAAAGGAGAAAAGCAGAGTGAGTCTAACAAAACACTGGAGGAAACTAACATTTTGTTGATGAACAGAGGAAAAGATTCGAAAGATATTTAAAAGGTGCAATCATGATAAGCATAAGAAGAAACAAAATATTGTGATGCTATGGATATCAAGGGATGCATTCCAAAACAGAGGCAAAATTGCATGCCTGTATCAAAATATGTCATGTATCCCATAAATATATACACCTACTGTGTATCCATAAAAACTAAAAAATTAAAATTAGAAAAGCAAAAAGAATACCTACATCAAAAAGAAAAAACACAAAATAGAGGAAAAAATTAACAGGACTAAAGGCCGTTGAGAAGTCAGTTAAAAGATGACTCAAAATGACAATTTAGCTTGATCAATTGATAAATCTAAGGTAAAATGGTAGGAATATATGTCTTATTGAAATGGTATGAGCAGTCCCAAAAAGGTGACAAAATGCATTTAATAGGAGGAAAGAACATTTGTAAAATTAAGGATTACAGTTGGTACAGGGTTTTGATAATGGCAAATATTTGGAAAACTGTTGTGGGCTCTGGGAATAAAGCAATGAAGTCCCTAGCCTCTTGAAGCTGACATTACTGTTTTGGGGGCAGGTGTGGAGGACAAAGTTTTTTTTAATTGTCAGGCAGTAAATAGTTTTGTAAAGAAAAATCAAGGTAAGGGGATGGGGGAATGGAATACTATTTTCTAGGGAGTGGACATGGAATATTTTTCTAATAAAGTTGTATTTTAGCAAAAGTTTTGAATGAGATGTGGGATAATCTGTGGAGATGGTGGTTGGGGGTAGGGGGGGAAATCATTTCAGGCACAGATTAGAGCAAGATTTCTAAGAGATATATGTGCTTGTCATGTTTGAAGAAAAGAAAGGAATCAGTGTGGCTGAAGCAGAGTGCATGAGAGCAAAGAAGTAACTTGTGGTCAAATTGCAAAATGCTTTATCAACTACTCTGAATGAGGTACGAAGTCATTGGTGACATTTGAACCAGAGGAGTCCTGTGATCTGGTTTGTTTTTTAAAGGATCATTTTGACTGATATGTAGAAAACAGACCACAAGAGAAAGGCTGGAATTCAGAAGATCATATCCGAAGTACTTGAAGTCATTAATATGAGAAATAATGGTGGCTTGTAGCACAATGGTACTAGTAGAGGCAATGAGATGTAGGTGAATTTTGAGTATATTTGAAGCAAGCATTGTTAGGATATGATTAACAATTTGATGTGGTATATGAGAGAGAGAGAAGTCAAGAATGACTACTAGAAATGTCAGTCTGAGCAATTAGGAAAATGGACTTGCCATCTATTGAGACCAAGCAGCATGTAATAAGAGCAGACCGACAAAAGGTGGGAATCAAATTCAGTTTGAGATAGGAAATATCGAGTTGGCAATTGAATATATACATATTGATTTTGAGTCAAGATAATATGTGTCTTGATATTTAGAGAGGTCAGGTTGGAAATACACATTTTAAGGTTGTCAATCTACAAGGTTTATTTATAATAGTGGAATACGATGAGTCCTCTTGAGTAGTGATTTTGACTAGAAAAGAGAAGAATAGAAAAAAATTGAGACTTAAAAATTGAGGTCTAGAAAGAGAAAAAATATCATCAAAGGAGAATAGGAAAGTATGGCCAATAAAGAAGGAGGGGTCTCAAGAGTTGATACCGAGAAAAGTGTTTTGAGAAGGGAGTGATAAATAAGGTAATGCTGCTAACTAGTCAAGTAAAATGAGGGTTCAGAACTGATCCTTGAAATTGGAGATTTGGTTGTCACTGGAGTTGTTCAGGGACAAGTAAATTGGATTAGATGCAATGTACAGTACCTGCCTGCAATTGGAAACCACATGGTTGAATTTTTTTTCCTCCAGTATCCCTTAGTTACACGTGTGTAAGTGTGGAGAAGGCAAATTGTACTTTTTAAATTTCAACTTTCATTTTAGATATAGGAGATAAATGTGCAGGTTTGTTACCTGGATATATTGCACCCAGGTAGTGAGCACAGTACCCCAATAGGTAGTTTTTCAACCCATGAATCCTTCCCTCCCTCCCTCTTCTAGTAGGCTACAATGTGTATTGTTCCCATCTTTACATCTATGCATGCTCAAAGTTTAGGTTCCACTTGTAAATGAGAACATGTGGTAATTGGTTTTCTGTTCCTTCATTAGTTTGCTTAGGATTGTGGCCTCCAGCTCCATCCATGTTGCTGCAAAGGACATGATTTTATTATTTTTTATAGCTGCATAGTATTCTTTGGTATATATGTACCACATTTTCTTTATCCAATCTATGATTGCTGGGTACCTAGGTTTATTCCACATCTTTGCTATTTTGAATAGGGTGGCAGTGAACATAAAAGTGCATGTGTCTTTTTGGTATACTGATCTATTTTCCTTTGGGCATATACCCAGAAATGGGATTTCTGGGTTGAATAGTAGCTCTGTTTTAAGTTCTTTGAGAAATCTCCAAACTGCTTTCCACCATGGCTGAACTAGTTTACATTCTCACCAACAATGTTTAAGCATTCTCTTTTCTTGGCAGCCTTGCCAGCAACTGTTTTTTTTTTTTTTTTTTTTTTTTTTTTTTTTTTTTTTGACTTTTTAATAACAGTCATTCTGACTGGTGTGAGATGGTATTTCATTTTGGTTTGTGTAGCCTTATTTCTGAGTTTTCTGTTCGTTCCATTGTTCTATGTGTCTGTTTTTGTACCAGTATCATGCTGTTTGGGTTACTATAGCCTTTTAGTATAGTTCGAAGTCTGGTAGCATGATGGAGAAGGCAAATTTTAAGATTTATCTGGAATCGGTGGTTTTGTAGGGAAGAAGCATAAGAAAGCGAGAGAATTGAGGAAGCTGATGAGATACTAATTTATTAATTAATTTAATCCAATTGACAAACATGGTCTAGTTTGTACAGGAGGTCAAGAATGTTAATAGATTTGCATAAAATAGAGAGTTAAGATGCTTGTGATATCAATAAATTCAAAGAATAAGTCCTATGGGAATGGGATTGCTGGAAGAATAAGTAATTGTGGTTAGAAAGTGAGCTAATGAAGTTAAAATAATTTCCAAAGGTGGAGTAGTTGAAAGTGAAGATAAAGTCTAGCAAATGGTAATGGATGTGGGTATCTAAACCAAAATACAGGTCAGGGTCTCCAGGATTGAAGAGTGGGAAATAAACTATGTTGCTAAGATTTGAAATGAAACATCCCAAATGACTGTTACAATCACCCATAATTGTAACAACATTTGAGAAGCAAAGGATGATTATACACTGAGTATCAAAGTCTCCAGTGAATGTCAGGGTTGTATCTGGGACCTTGGAAGTCTAATTGATTCTTACACAATGTCTAAAATAATTTTTCTCCTTTGTGCCCTACAACTTCAGAAAAGTTACATCATAATTTTGTGTAATACCAATATGTGGCTATCATTATTTGAAAAGCGAGCTTTTTTCAATGCATAAACTCATGTCTTTTAGGTCTTCAAAAGAACTGAAATACCTTTCTCAATAGGATATTCCATATCGCTTCTTCTTTCTCGTATTCTTTTGTTTTGGTGGAGTGTGTCCTTGATGATTTCCTGAGATAGGATAAAAAGGAAGTCAATCTTTTAAGAACGTGCATGTTTGAAACAAATTTCTTTCTACATTAATACTTGAATGATGTATTTTCTGGGAATAGAATTATAAACGGGGAATCATCTTCCACTTGCGATGGCATTGCTCCAAAATCTTTTAGTTCCCACTGTGGTAGTTGAGTAGTCCAGGGCAATTCTGACTTCTACTCCTTTGCATGTGACATTTATGGAAGTTTTTAAGATCCTACCTTTATTCACAGTATGCTAAAAATCAGTGAAGGTGTGTCCTGATCTGGGCATTTTTTGTTGTTGTTGTTGTTCATTCTTTTAGTTGGCGAGTAGGGGAAGAGATATATGGTAAGTCCTTTTAATCACCAACTGTGTCTTTCAGTTATGGGAAACACTTTTGGAGTAATTGTTTGATACTTTTCTTCTTTTCCTATTTTCTGTGTTTTCTTTCTTCAATTTGTCAGACTTCTTGGATTCATCTTGTACGTTTTCTACCATTTTACCTTTTTTTTTTTTTTTTTTTTTTCTTTTCTCTAAGGAGGGAGTGTAGAGGTTAGATAAGCATTTCCTCTGGAGCTAGAGGTCCTGGGTTCTAATGTGAGCTCCACCATTTACTAGGTTTGACTTTAGACAAGTCACTTGTCTTCTCTGCTACTCAGTTTCCCTATATAGAAATTGAATAATGTCTATCTTAAGGTTTGTTGCTAAGAGAAAATGAATTAATGCATGCAGAGTGCTCAGAACAGTGCCTAACACATAAGAACTATATATAATTTTTTATTATATTGTAATTATTACTTTATAGCTTTGATGTTCTACCTTCTGTACAAGTCTTCAACTTTGCCTATAACTTCTTTTGATGATTTTTCTAGAAGTTTTGATATTATTTAATTTTCAAGATTTTTTCTTGAACAGCATGGTGACAGTAGTTAGTAATACCGTATTGTATCCTTGAAATTTACTGAGAGAATAAATCTTTTTTTTTTTTTTTTTTTTTTTTTTTGCAAGAGGGATGACAAAGCCAGATTTATTGTTCTGAGTTAAACCTGTGGAGGCAGGACCTGGGAAGGGGCACGGGGACAGATGAAGTTGGTGACTGTATCTTCCTGGTCATTGCCGGGTTCTCAGCACCCTTGGCCCCCGCTGGAGTTCTAGGTGAAGCCCAGTGCTGGGGGACGGGATCCTCTTCCTGACAGTGCAGAGTGTGGGATCACTTGTAAGATCCCATATGGAGGCAGGGGGTTGGATGTTGGCCTGCGCTGGGGCCAGCGTCCTCAGGAAGGTGTCTTGTTGGAGGAGGTGGCGGCAGCCACCCCATTCTTCTTGACCGGGGTCTTCAGCAGTGCCAGCTTCTTGGGCAGGCTGCTGCTGGCTTTCATCACCACGTCATGTTCAATCTTCTTCCGGATCCCGACTTCTAGGTTCTTCTTGAGCTTTTGCTGCTGCACAACGCGTGCCTTCTTGGGAGAGATTACACTACCGCCTTTTCTCGGGCCCCGATTCTTTTCAGAGGCCACCGCTGCCTTTGCTCTTTGCGGGCTTGTGCGCCTGGAACTTGCGCTGCCCCTGCGCCATGATCCGTCACGCCAAGAGAATAAATCTTAAATGTTCTCACCACACACACATACAAAGATATGTGAGGTGATGAATGTGTTAATTGGTTTGATTGTAGCCATCATGAGACAATGTATACATATATAAAAATATCACATTATACACTGTAAATATTTATAATTTTTGTCAATTATACCTCAGTAAAGGTGGACAAAAAGAGACTTTTCTCTTTTTATATGGCAATCTATCATGATCCTATGTATTTTCTTTCTCTAAGGTGCTAGAGTTTTTCTTAAATCTTTCTTATGCTTTCTCACATTGTCTCTGTTTCTGTTTGTTTCCTTTTTCTATTTGTTCATTGCAGCCTATGTTTCACATTGAAAGTTTTCATCAAATATCCGACATCCTTGACTCTCTACTCACATTTAAGAGGAAGAAAGAACTGTCCATTTATATTTAAGAGTAAAACTAAAAAGCTATTTGAAAGGTCTCTGTTATTTTCTTAGTTAACTGGTGATATTCACTGTAAAGTCATTGTACAGAGACACAGATACCTGGAAGGGGGACTGCCAATTTGTTGTGGATAAGGTTTTTCCCCTTTGAGGAGGCACTAATTCTTCAAAAATAAATTATCTCAGCTCTTGCCTGGTTGCTTGTATTTGAGAAGAGTTTGGCATTTCAATTCTTCCTATGAAATAATTCACTTAATCCCACCGTTTTTTGTTTGTTTCTTTCTTCCACCCACCACTGTGCTTGAAATTTGAATCTGGAGGCTTTCTTAAATCTTTCCAAAGAATAGACATGTGATCACCTACTACAGTGAAGAGCACCTGGGATTCTAGTATCTCCTTATATAGTCTTTAAATAATTCCTCTGTTTTCTGCCCTATAAATTTTTTTCCATCATCTTTCGAGATACTTGGTGTTTCAAACTCTTGAGCCTTTCCAATTTCCATGGGCTGCAATAATTTGCTTCTTACCAGCATTTCCTTCTGTAAGCATTTCGATCTTGATTTAATTAGCTTTGTTCAGTCAACATGCTTCCATCTGTTTTCTATCTTTCAAATTTATGCTAATATTTCTCATCAGTTTTTGTCTCTTCTTGGGGTTCCTTTGTCCTCATGGGTTTATGCCTTTTCATTCCTCATAGTATTTGAGGGCACAGGTTCTAAAGCTGAACTCTTTGGGCTGGAATCCTTGCTATGCCATATTAAACCAGCTGAGAGAGTACAGGCCATTTACTTAAGTTGTCTGCATTTCTATTTTTTTCTTTTCATTTATTTTCTTGTTGAAAAATAAAAATAAAAGAGCACCTGTATCATAGAAGTTAGTACATGTAAAGCACTTAGAACAGTGTCTGACACAAAGTTATTTGTGTCATCAACTATTATTGTTATCATTATTAACATTATATTATTATTTAGAAGTTTCAGATAGGAGTAGAGATAAACATGTGCATTTAATTATCTATGCTTAACCATTAGTTTATTTTTTAAATGTATATGGGACAAGTGAAGACTTTATTATTAATTGTCCTGGAGAACTTAGAAGAATAGGACAGAGTAATTGTGGTCAGCTTTTATACATGATATTACTTAAGAGCCTGGAATGAATAAAGTCTAAATATTTAGGTACATGAGTCATTGCATTTCTCTACTTTTCTGAACTCATTATCAGTTTCATCTTAATGCTGGTTTTTGTAATAGTCACAAGATGGATACAGCAGTTACATATATCTCATGCAGATATGACCATGTCCAGATGCAGAAAAGGTGCAATGTTATCTATATCTTCTTCTGAAGAATGAACAAATCTTTCTCAGAAGCCCCCAACAAATCTTCATTCATGTCTCATTGGCTACAGTCCATTAATTACCCTTAAATCAATCACTGGCAATAAAAATAGAACCACAAAAAATGACCTAGATTAAGGCTTATGTCTGGGACTGAGACTAGAATCCTAAGCCCTTGGGTCATATGGGGCAGGAGTGCACACACGAAATAAATTGTGTTGTTGTAAGAAAAAAGCCAGGCATGGTGGCTCATGCCTGCAATTCCAGCACTGTGGGAGGCCGAGGCGGGCAGACTTGAGGTCAGGAGTTCGAGACCAGGCTGGTCAACATGGTGAAACCCTGTCTCTACTAAAAATACAAAAATTAGCCGGGCATGGTGGTGCATGCCTGTAATCCCAACTAATCAGGAGGCTGAGGCAAGAGAATCACTTGAACCCTGGCAGCAGAGGTTGCAGTGAGCCTAGATCACGCTATCGCACTCCAGCCTGGGCAGTAGAGCGTGACTCTGTCTCCGGGGGGTGAAAAAAAAGGAGGGGGAAGTAGATATTTAGTAGGCAAACAAGTGATGCTGAGAAAGGGATTATCCAGGTTGTTCCAAAAAGTCATAAATATTGAGTATACTTCAATAAAGTTAAGACCTATAATTTTAATGAGCATGTTGGGAAAGCAAAAGTTGACTTCCCTAATGAGTCTTTGCCTAGTAAGTATTCTGTAATGCCTAATACTAGGCTTATTGGTATTCAAATCAAATTGCTATTGTAACTTAAAGCTTGCTTATCACAGTGTTGCAAATAGCCAGCTTCATTGTTCAGATAAAAACAGATAAACTTTCCCAAGATAACTACTTCCTTCCTTTTTAGACATTATGCATAAGATAGATGAAAACCGGCTAAAATAAATGTATACTGCATTCAGAAGTGAATGTCAGTAGAGTTTCCTGACTCTTACCTATGCCCAAAGAGTATCTGAGAAAAGTGAATGAATTGCTTATCTGACATCCTGTCTTCCTGAGTCTTCAAAGAATGAATTATAATTCCCCAGTTTGCCTTGCACATTTTAGTGAGCTAATTACAATACTTTTACAGTTCAGCCTCCTTAAAAATCAAACTGGAAGTTGTGATAAACCTACTGGCAATTAAGAGACAAGATGGATTATCTTCAGATGCTCATGGGACTTCTTGAAGTTGGGAGAGTCACATCTATTTCTGCTACACTTTGGTATTTTGTTGTTGTTGTTGTTGATGATGGAAGCTTTTCTTGGCCCTGTTGAGTTGCAGATATGCAAAGGAGCTTTATCCAAGCACGCTTCCTTTCTGGGATGAAAAGTTTCCAGGCAGATACACAGCAAGAAGTCATGGTACATTCATTATCAGAGCCTGAAAAACGAATGCTAGGTCTCATAAGTAAACTTCCAATTTTGGAAAGAGAGAGCGGAAGCTTGTGATATTTTTCAGTGTGCTTTGGATTGGAAAAGAGGTGAAACATTTTTCTACTTTGGAATGCACTGATAAGAATAAAAATAATGCCCCTAAATAAGTCCAATAAAGCCTGGAGTAGTCTTTCTTTCAGTTTCCTATTTCTTCTTCATTCATTTTCCTACAAAAAATTCATATAAGGGCCGGGCGCGGTGGCTCAAGCCTGTAATCCCAGCACTTTGGGAGGCCGAGACGGGCGGATCACGAGGTCAGGAGATCAAGACCATCCTGGCTAACACGGTGAAACCCCGTCTCTACTAAAAAATACAAAAAAAAAACCTAGCCGGGCGTGGTGGCATGCGCCTGTAGTCCCAGCTACTCGGGAGGCTGAGGCAGGAGAATGGCGTGAACCTGGGAGGCGGAGCTTGCAGTGAGCTGAGATCCGGCCACTGCACTCCAGCCTGGGTGACAGAGTGAGACTCCGTCTCAAAAAAAAAAAAAAAAAAAAAAAAATTCATATAATTCTGTGTTAGGAGCACATATGTAGAAAGTTATAAAATGAAGAGACATTTTTCTTTGGCATAGATACTTTAGTGACATTAAAGATTAAAGTTTTTTTATAACAGGTTTTTTTTTTTTTTTTTTTTGAGACAGAGTTTCGCTCTCGTTGCCAAGGCTGGTGTGCAATGGCGCGATCTTGGCTCACTGCCACCTCCTGCTTCCCGAGTTCAAGCGATTCTCCCGCCTCAGTCTCCCGAGTAGCTGGGATTACAAGAATGTGCCACCACGCCAGGCTAATTTTATATTTTTAGTAGAGACGGTGTTTCTCCATGTTGGTCAGGCTGGTCTCGAACTCCTAACCTCAGGTGATCCACCCGCCTCGGCCTCCAAAGTGCTGGGATTACAGGCATGAGCCACCACACCCGGCCTCTAACAGTTTTGTTAATCCACATGTAGACTCAGTTCTGAGATGATCATGCATAACTGAATCAACCATTTTAGATGGATTTGGGGTTAGTAATCAGAAGTGATTGCTGATTGAGCCATCAGCAGAACAACACAGCTATTTCCATAACCAAAAGAAATGAATCAACCATGTATATTTGTTCATACAGACATGACATTTACTGACACTATGTTAAACCCCCAATCCATCCAGAAAATAGTTGCTTTATTTTATCTTATAAACACTGCACATGAATCCATTAATGTAAAGTTCCTTTGGACTTATCCAACTACTTACAGGAAATTTTAGTTCTCCATCATTTGTTGAAATTTATCACTTGAGATTATAATAGATTTATTTTATTAGCTGTAATGTCTAGAATATGCTATCTGGTACAAGAAAGTAAGCCTATGCTGATTTTTAAAAATTTAGTTCTATCCACTGGATAGCTGCATGCTTAAATACAATGACTTACACTTAACATTTATAATTTTTTTTTTTTTTTTTTTTGAGACGGAGTTTCACTCTGTCGCCTAGGCTGGAGTGCAGTGGTGCAATCTCGGCTCACTGCAACCTCCGCCTCCAGGGTTCAACTGATTCTCCTGCCTCAAGCACCTGAGTAGCTGGGTTTACAGGCATGAACCACTACTCCCGGCTAATTTTTGTATTTTTAGTAGAGACGGGGTTTCATCATATTGGTCACGTTGGTCTCGAACTCCTGACCTCGTGATCCGCCTGCCTCGGCCTCCCAAAGTGCTGGGATTACAGGCGTGAGCCATCGCACCTGGCCTGCATTTATAATAATGTTTATCATACAGTACATTTGACGTGCAACAACAAATAACATTTACAAAGTTACCGTTGTATGCCTAGTACAGGGTTAAATGTGATGATGCAAGATAGGTAAGAGTTAAAACACAGTTTGTACCCCTAATTCTGATTAAGCTTCTTTGAGAGAAGTATAGTGTCTGGAATGAAATAGTTTTATTCTACTGTGTGATGGTGAGCCTATGCTATGGTCTAAATGTGTCCTCATGCCGCCCAATTCATATGTTGAAACCTAGTCTCTAATGTGGTGGTATTAAGAGGAGGACCCTTTAGGAGGGGATGAGGTCATGAGGGCTCTACCCTCATGAATCACGAATAGTATTAATGCCCTTATAAAAGAGGCCCCACGGAGCTTCTTCACCCCTTCCACCACGTAAAGATGCATCAACAAGGCACCATCTGTGAAGCTGAGCGAGCTCTCTTTAGACACCAAATCTGCTGATACCTTGATCTTGGACTTTCCAGTTTCCAGAACTGTGAAAAATAAATTTCTGTTGTTTATAAATGACCCAGTCTAAGGTATTTTGCTATAGCAACCCAAATGAACTAAGGCAGCCTGTACCTTGAATAATATATTTATTTCTGGTTGTCACATTAAGAAAAGCCATCGAGAGGGTAGAACTGTGTATGTAGAATAAAAAGGACCTAAAGGGGTAAGAACTGTCATGGGCATGTGTGAAAGAAGGATTGCACTTGTGTTGTGTGACAGAGGATATAACTAGGACCAAAGGAGTGGATGGGAATTATGTGAAGAAAGAATTCATTCTATTTTAAGAACTTTTTTTCTTATTGCTTCTCTGTTGAGGAAAGTCGAGTTTATCACACTCCTCAGTTGATGTCACACTGATTATCATTGCTGCTTGCAAGGACCACACATATTTGATTGGTTTTTTCTATTTCAATTTCTCATACTCCCAGGCAATGATTCTAATCCTTTACTGTTTGTCTACTTGTAAAATATGTTTTGTTGTTTTGTACTTGCATGTTTTTAGTTTACATAAGTGGTATTTTGATATAGATGTCATTCTATTTATTTCTCTTTTCACTCCACATGTTTTCTAAGTTCTATTTAGTTTGTTGCATGTATATCTATTTTGTCATTTGTAAATGCTACATAATCTCCATAATGTACATCTACCACCCTTTACCAATTAAATTGACTGATGACTCGATTATCTATCATTTCTGACTCCTAACCCCAAATCCAGTGATGAGTAGCCTGAGTGATCCAACTTCCTGCCACCATAAACAACGTTGCAATGAATAGCCTTACATGTCCCATTTTATACTTTTGTAAGCCTGTGTATTCTGGGTCACACAGTGTATATATAAATAGCTCCATATTGCTCTATAGAATGACTTCTTCCACCAACAGTGTATGAGGGATTCTAGAGCCTAGAATCTAGAGCCTAGGGCTTCGCAAACTTTTTCTGTGAAGAACCAGATTGTAAATATGTTAGGCTTTTCAGGCCACTCGGGATTGTCTTTGCCACTCCTCTTCTTCCTCCTCCTCCTCCTTCTTCGTCCATTTCTTCATGAATCACCCATCAAAAATGTTAAAACCATTCCTATCTTATGAGCTGTACAAAAATGGGCCAAGAACCTCATTAAACTCTTGGGCTATCCAGATCTAGCCCTGCATTTCTGCCAACATGTGGCAGATGATTCATTTCTCTAATTTCGGCCAGTGTAGTGACTATAAAGTGAGTGCTTACTATTTTAACTTCCACTCCTCTGATTGTTAACTAGCTAGATCATCGTTTAAATTATTTGTTAACCTTTGGGTTTTCTCATCAGTAAACTTCCTGTTGAAACAATTTACTCAGAAACTCACTATCTGTTGTGGTGGCTCATTCACTCTGTTTGTAGCTCAGACTGTTAGAAAATTCTCGAAAAACATCAAAATTAAGTATTTTTGTTCAATAGAAGACACCATGGATAATGTTAGTGAGCAGATAATTGATTAGAAAAAGAGACTTAAAGTGCCTAAAACTGGCAATGAATTAGTATCCAGTGTATAAGAAACCACTAAAAATCAACAGATAGTGAGTTTCTGAGTACTGAAGAGTTTCTTGAAAGGCTGAATGGTCATTTGGCATCAATGTTACATTGTAGTGTTCCAAACATTAAGTGGGTGTGTGGAAAAAAACTATTATGGTCTCTTTCAACTCTTAGATTATTTGATACGCATGAAGCAGTTTGAGAGCAACATTTGGAAATCACAGAATTTGGGTAGTAAAAGGGATATTAGTGATTCATTTAATCCAGATTTCCCATTTTCCGTGGTAAGAAATAGAGGCCAGAACAGGGGAGGTACTTGCTCAAATTTCCCACAGCTGGTAAGTGGCAGAGGCTGGACCAGAATTTCTCACTTCACAGTCCACTGCGCTTTCCATTACCTCAAGACAAATTCGAAATTTAATGGTTCAACAGCTAGGTGGTTCCAGTGGTGGGAGGATATCACTAAGGTAGAAAATGTATGCAGAAAGGGGCATCTACAGGTTCTCCCAGGATTGACTGACTCATGGTAAATGCTAATGCTACTTTTATGATTATACATAATCTATGTTGTTGCCATTTATGGAAACAATTATAAAGTCATTATCCACATTTTCCCTCACCCAAATTATTATGAAGCCTGCAGCTTTTCCAAGCACCCCAGGCACAAATTATATTGTCTTTTTTCTCTAATGTCAGATACTGAAGACTACTGTGCCTTTTCAGCTGAGCTAGGACTGTGTAACAAACTAAAACATTACAGAATCCTTAGCAGCATACATTTAAGAGAGCCACTAGCTGCCAATACTTGATATGTGCAAATCAGAAATTCAGTCCCCTCCCACAGTGCTTGGCAACAAAGACTTTCAAGATCTGTACACCATTATCCACTCTAGTGGGAAAACTTATGAAAGAACATGGAGTTGTTTAAAGCTGGTGCCGCCCTAGGTAAAATCAGCTTATTTTAGACCCACCCTGGCACTGCTAAAAAAAAAAAATAGTTTCTCTAAACAAGTGTTTTTTTTTTCCTACCGTAAGTCTTACACCTTGTTAGATCACGAAATAAGATTGTGAGATCCTTTCCTTGAGGCTGTATCAACAATACCAAACAACTCTTACATGGTACTGATACTTATATATGAATTTCTAACATTAGAGATTTTTGTATTGGTGGAGAGTGAGGGACAAGGGGTCAACAGGCTGGAAAAATGTCTTTGCAATATCATAGGACAGCCATGCTTTGTGTGAGCTTTAGAGGTACATGTAAATGACAGGAGTTCAGTTAAGATACTCCTGGTTTTGTTTTTGTTTTTGTTTTTGCTTTTCCCCTCAATAGGAATAATCCTTGAATTAGCTCGTTTGCTTTTCTGAGCAGCACAGTGGGAGATTTCATAGTTTTCTCCCAGGCCTTTTCCAAACTTGACAGCTAAGTGGAAGACAAAGGCCACTTTCACAACCTTTGCTCAGCTGCAATTCTCTTCTCTCGCCTACCCGTTTCCGCAATGTGTCTAATTGTCCTGTACAAGAGTGCCTATCTGATGTATCTTGAGTACTCTGACTGTCCTGACAAGTGTTGGCAAAGTTCAGCGTGACTGGAAGTAATTCTTTATACCACACGTGTCCTCATTTTTCAGTGTTGTCTACTTTTGACGTGGATTGGCTGCTATGCTGAAGCTATTTCTATTTCCTTTCTCTAGGAATACTGAATACTGTTCTTGGATTAAATAGTTTTCCCACCCGCCCCTTCCCCTAGCACTACACCTGCTTCCATTATACTCTTTCTTTTTGCTGTGTAGCTTAAATATACAATTTAAACACCCTGCTTGTTTTTACACAAGTCAAAACATATTCCCTGCTTGAATCAAGAAGAAAAGGAAAAGGAAAGGAAGAAGAAGGAAGTCTGTCTTTATTGGACCTTCCGTGGGCAACAAACGGCCTATGTGAGAGTTCTAGCTAGGAAGAAATGCAGTTCAGTGATTGAACAATGCTAACTCAGTTCCTTTTCCATTCTAAAGACTGAAAGAGTAAATGAAGAACCAGCAGTCCCCGCCGTAGTATGGTGAAGCACACTCCGTTTTCGATGTACAAGCAAATGAACCCTTCAGGGTGTCTCAAACCACTCCCACTGCTGCTCATGATTGGCCTAAAGCACCTAATTCTACTCTCCTTGAGGAAAGAGGATACCAACTTGCCACAGTCCCCATACTCTCTTTTAGGTTTCCAACTCCCTACTCTAGCTCATCACAAGTATGGGTGAAACCTAGATAAATATGGATATGATGACTAGGGATACAGTTAACAAGTGCTTCAAGAAAGGCAGAATAGGGTACCAAAATATAATATAATTGCCTACTGGTACTATAATGAATTGAGGTAATATATTAATTAAGTGAGTAATAAAATCTTAATTATACCAAACATGACTCCTGCAGGTTATAATTCAGGGTTCTTTCCTACTATGTCCTTAGGAGAAAATTAGGGATGAGAGATGAGAAGATGACACTTTTTTTTTAAGATTCAGTGTGTGTGATGTCTAGACATCCTGAATAAAATAGAGGTAACCCGTCATCTGTGATGAGATATTAAATTTGTATAATAAACTGTCAAATGTATGGTCTCTCTCAATCACCCCTAGTAAGAATGCTATTGTTTTCATAATTCATTTCTTTTTCTTTTTTTGAGATGAAGTTTTGCTCTTGTTGCATAGGCTGGAGTGCAATGGCACGATCTCAGCTTACCACAGCCTCCGTCTCCCAGGTTCAAGCGATTCTCCTGCCTCAGCCTCCTGAGTAGCTGGGATTACAGGCATGCGCCACCATGCCTGGCAAATTTTTGTATTTTTAGTAGAGATGGGGTTTCTTCATGTTGGTCAGGCTGGTCTCAAACTCCCAACCTCAGGTGATCTGCCTGCCTTGAGCTCCCAAAGTGCTGGGATCACAAGTGTGAGCCACCATGCCCAGCCGATAATTCATGATTTTCTTGTCAGTTTCCAACACAGTCAAAAATCGTGTCTCACTACTGGACTTCTTCTGACTATGAGAACTACTGAGTACCTGGCTGCTCATATTGACATTGTTTTGCGCATGCATTCATGAGTATGAGAGTAGGTCATTCCATGTCATAAAAGCTAAGTGTATCAGGTGCCGTATTAATTGACTATCAGGTATATTGACCCAACTCTCATTATTAGGAGTCTTTCATCACCTATGGGCCTTTTTGTCCCCCCAAAACATATTTATTTTTGGTTGTGAGGACAGTAAACAGGCAAATGGTATGAAGAGTCATTGTTGTTTCTTCTCATGAAAACATTAAATAGAATCATGAACTACCAGAAAAAGTTCATCAAACCTTGCTCTACTGCCTTTCTCTATGAAGATAATGCAACCCCTAGATCAGGACTTGTCAGTGGTGAAAACTGGAGTTGCCAATTATCCATTGGAAATTTCATGGTAAAAAGCATAAAATGATTTTCTTTCCTTTTATGAAATTCAAATAAAGCCTTTAAAATGTATTCTCTCTCTTTCTATTTCAGTGAGCTAATACTCTGCTTGAGATTCATTAAGTCAAAGGCTGACATTTCCTCTGACCACAGACTTGACTTCAGTCTGCAGATATTATCCTGCAATTCAGCATACATTGCTATCTGCTCATCGTGGAGGAAAAGGAAATTGCAGACATTTTACTCTGCCAAATCATTATGTGCTTAGGATATTCAAGGTTAGAAAAAGCTAAGTGACATGTACTTTTAGATACTTGGCATTGTAATTACAATGTAGTGCAAATCAACAAGTATTTACTGGGTACTTATGTGTCTAGCATTGTAATCATGGCTTTTCTTTACACAACACTTGACATAGCTGGATGGATATAAGAGATTTTCTGGGCAGAATTTCTTCTGAAATGTTCCCTCCACTGGCCCATTATTTTACTATTGGAGCCTTTTTTTGGATCTAAAAAAATGTTGGTTTTCAGATTCTCTGAGGGTAATGAAGATACCCTGGATATGGCAATTAGAGCAAGCATTGTAGTTGTCATTGGTAGGAAACAAGAGTCAGAATTGGACTTGAGATGACTATCGGGAGTGAGAGAAAGTTGTAGTTTGAGAGAGAAGATGTACATTAAATGAGAAGGGAGAGAAGGTGGAGGTCATCTCTGACTAACCTTCTCTACTTCTTAGTTTTGCTAATGATCTGTCTTTCATGTGGAACAGGGAAGCTCTACATACATAAATTAGTATGATGTTCCGTTAAGGAGTGTAAACTTCCAAAAAGAAGCAGAGCCAGTTATGTCCAAGTTGAAGCAGAAAAGTACATTTCACTGTTAAAGACTTGTTTGATTATCCAAGCCAATGCTTTTTTTCTTTTAAAATGGATAATGTTGAAAAGTTCAGAATCTAGTAAAGTCTTGAGATGTCACTTTGGGTAACATGTGCCAAATAATTTAGAGGTACAATGAACAAAAATACCTAAATCACAATGATTGGATGTTCTCAACTAGTTTGTCCCTCTTGCTTCTGTCTCCTTCTGGCAAGTCTTTGAATAAGTTGGAACACTGAAATTGCATGCGGATTTTAAAGACACTGATGTATAATTCAATAGCAACTCAGTGTTTTTAAACATCAAGATTTCACTACCGATTTTCTTCAGAGAGATTTCATTTCCACATTTGTCATTCACAGAGAAGACACAAGGCGACCTCTTTTGAGGTGATTTTCATGAGTAAATGATAGAAAATATGAAGGAAAAGTATTATTTATTGTGTTTTATTTGTAATACCCTATGTATCTGCCTGCACTCTTACAGTTGAGGACAGAAGAAAGGAGGTTTGATGAGAAAGATGTAAAATATCGAGCTGATTTTTCATCATAATATGTAGTCAGAATCTTGGGAATTAGGAGGAAAGGTAGAGAAGGCCAGCAAGACAGCATGTTCGTGAGTGTTAAGGTGGGCTCAGAGTGAACCAGGGATGAAAGTATTTTATAATACCATGCCACCACCATCTCGGATGATGTTACACGGATAGTGAGAGATTCATTACTATCTCTGAGTTGGAAAGTAGACCAGCAATCCTGTAGTATAAGGTTTCATTTCAAATCATTCAAAGTGGCTTGAACTTATACACTGGCTGATTTTAAAAGGTGGGTTAGGATCATAACTTGCTTATTTGTTTTAAAGAAAACTATGTCATCTGCTTGCATAATGATTTTTCACTTAATGCTTTATTCAGTCTTTCTATATAATTGAGCCTAATTGTTCTCTAATACTGAAAGGACTCAACTTTATATGCAGCAATCACTATTTTTGATATTCCTATGAAGGTGCTTTTGAATAATAATGAATACACCTTTTAGATCTGTTGTCAGTGTCTTATATTCCAGGACTGCTACTTATACTTATTTGTATTCTTGGTTTATAACATGTAGTACTCAGGAGAATAAACCCTTGGGAACGCTACGCAATAAAGATTCTAAGAGACATTTATGTCCTCTTTATTTCTATAGTTTCTGTAAGAAAGTGCTTATTGGGCAGAAACAACCAGGATAGCTTACAAATACGAATGCCTGGAAAGATCCCCAGGGTCTCCATTATTTACGTTGTTTGAAAACCACATTCTAATTTTTGATAGGTTAAGGCTAGTGTTCTTAGACTGATGTTCTCAAGGTTTTGTTTCCTCTACCTTAAGAGTTAAAACATTCAAAAGAATTCATAACATGTAGTGAGCAATTATTGCACCAGAGATACAAAGGATGGGTAGACTTTTAGTAATTAGAAAGCAAGAAGAAGTTTTTGAATTTGGAATAAACAGTACAAATAAGACAGACAGAGTGCAGAAATGTTGTACATCAGTGTTTGGTTGAAATGGAGGAAGACTTCCATGCAGGATGAAAAATGGAGAATGGCTAGAAAGGTTAGAGTTAGACTGTAAAAAAGCCTTAATGTTAAACTAAGCAATTTGTTTCACCTTATAGGCAGTGGGGAGCCATGGAGTACCATCAGTAATTCATGTATTTTCAGAGTAGAAGCATTTCGGCATTCTATTATCTATCACTTAATATAGAATGCAGACATTTATTTGGAAATGCAATAGTCATTTAACTCTTAGCATGACAACTCGTGATATACAGTATTACATTTTCCCTATATGAAATACTATATGAAGAATAAGATTGATTTTTACTTGGAGATGGTGGTGAATGTTGATCTTGATCTTTAGGCACTGATACTGATCATTATCATTACCTTTATTAAATTCCAACAAAGTGCAAAGGGAAGTGTAAAACATACAACTTGGCAAAGGAGTCCTTCTCATGGTTGAATAATTGGAGATATTTCATGGTGAATTATCAGACTGTTAACCTCTTTGGATTTTTCTTTTGGTCAGAATCATTAAAGGGACTGGTATTTGGATGAGATTTGAACTTTGTGAGATCAGAAACTATGACATATTTACTCTACTATTGCCAATATCCAGCACATAATTATATGCCTGGCACATATTTAAGAGACCAGAAGGAAATTATTGTGTGAATGAATGAATGAATAATATTCTGGACTTCTGTGATTTTTCCTAATGTGATTTCACCCCCCTTTCACTTCAGTCACCTGTTGGCTCTTGCACATTGTTATCACTAAAATTCATCCACTCTCAAGACATGGTAATTAATGCAACACATGATCATGAATGGATCTCAGACAAGAAGGAGCCATTAGGAGGAAAGTCTTAGCTAGGTGTGGTGGCACACAACTGTAGTCTCAGGTACTGGGGATGCTGAGGTGGGAGGATTGCTTGAGCCCAGAAAGTCGAGGCTGCAGTGAGCCGTGATGGTGATATTTGAATAAGATCTTTAGATAATAGAATTATATCAATGTTAATTTTGTGACATTGATCATTGTTCTTTGATTATCTAAGATGGTAACAGAATTTTTGTAAAATCTGGATAAAGGTTACACAATAATTATTTTATAATTTTTGCAATACTTGTGAAAGCCTGAAATTATTTCAAAATAAAAATTTTAAAAATTGAAGGAAAAAAATTTTTTAGCTTTTTCACCCTCAAGATTATATTATTATTACATTGTAGTACTCATTTCATACCCCCAAGTTTCACTCGTACATATACCCTCATCATGATATTT
The DNA here is from genome assembly GCF_002776525.5 of Piliocolobus tephrosceles. Taxonomy (NCBI): domain Eukaryota; kingdom Metazoa; phylum Chordata; class Mammalia; order Primates; family Cercopithecidae; genus Piliocolobus; species Piliocolobus tephrosceles. Next base: position 40,565,135 of record NC_045445.1, on the reverse strand, counting down.
TTTGTTAGTCTTTTCTTAAATGTATAATTCATATATAATAATTGCACATATTTAGGGGTACAATGTGATATTTCAATTCATGTATAAATATATAATGATCAAATCATGGTAATTGCCATTTACATTACTGTAAACATTTATAGTTTATTTGTAGTGATAATGTTCAAATTATTCTCTTCTAGCTATCTTGAAATATACATTATATTGTTATTTGCTGTAGTCACCCTACCGTGTAATAGAATACCAGAATTTATTCTTCCTCTTCTTGAGGTTCAGAAAACAACATCCCATAATGAAAGCCTCATTGGGAGCCTCAGAATCAAAAGTTTTTCTCTGACCTTCTCCTGCCCCCCTCAGTTCTATTCTCCTCCCCACCCCAAAACCCCAGAAGTAGGCATAGAAACTAGAATCCCTCTTCTTAAAGGTGAGTCATATAAACCAGAACCCCTTTTCTCCAAAGTCAGACATAAAATCTAAAAATATTCTATGTAAAAACTGGTTATAAAGAAATGATCTGACCTACCTTGTTTGACTGTAGGTCATAAAGCCCTAATTCCAGAGAGGGCCCTGCCCTATACCCAGAAGGAAGGAATACAGGCTCAGAGAGACCAAGCAGAGTCTAGATAGACAGGCCTTGCTGGGTTTCCCTACTCAGTCTATCAGCATTAGATCATACCCTTTTCTTCAATCATACTTCTAGACCATTGTCCATACTTTATTAACATCAGTTTTATAAAAGTTAACCGTTTCCCCTCTATCTTTGAGGTCATCATTCTGAAGCTGAAGCCTCCTGTGTGTGCATACATGTTAAATAATTTGTATGTCTTTTCACCTATTAATCAATCTGCCCCAAGTCAGCGATTTTTTTCAGCAAACCTTGGCCTCTACACTTTCTTTTTTCTTTTTTTTTTTTTTTTTGAGTTGGAGTTTTGCTCTTACGCTCAGGCTGGAGTACAATGGCACCATCTTGGCTCACTGCAACCTCCACCTCCTGGGTTCAAGTGATTCTCCTGCCTCAGCTTCCGGAGTAGCTGGGATTACAGGCGCCTGCCACCATGCCTAGTTAATTTTGTATTTTCAGTAGAGAAGGAGTTTCTCCATGTTGGTCAGGCTGGTCTCCAACTCCCTATCTCAGGTTATCCACCCGCCTCGGCCTCCCAAAGTGCTGGGATTACAGGCGTGAGTCACCGCACCTGGTCGGCCTCTACACTTTTTTTTTTTTTTTTTTTTTTTTTTGAGACGGAGTCTTGCTCTGTCGCCCAGGCTGGAGTGCAGTGGCCGGATCTTGGCTCACTGCAAGCTCCGCCTCCCAGGTTCACGCCATTCTCCTGCCTCAGCCTCCCCAGCAGCTGGGACTACAGGCGCCCACCACCTCGCCCGGCTAATTTTTTTGTATTTTTTAGTAGAGATGGGGTTTCACCGTGTTAGCCAGGATGGTCTCGATCTCCTGACCTCGTGATCCGCCCGTCTCGGCCTCCCAAAGTGCTGGGATTACAGGCTTGAGCCACCGCGCCCGGCCGCAACACTTTTTAACTGTAACTTTGTACATGTCCCTGCTCCCATCCCCAGATTCTGCTAATCATTATTACACTATTTGTATGAAATCAACTTTTTAAAATTCTGCATATGAGTGAGATCATGTAGTGTTTGTCTTTCTGTGTCTGGCTTATTCTACTTAGCATAATGTCCTCCAGGCCCATCCGTGTTGTTGCAAGTAACAGGATTTCATTCTGTTTGTTTATTTGTTTGTTTGTTTGTTTTAGAAGGAGCCTCACTCTGTCACCCAGGCTGGAGTGTAATGGAGCGATCTCAGCTCACTGCAACCTCTACCTCCCAGGTTCAAACGATTCTCCTGTCTCAGCTTCCCAAGTAGCTGGGATTACAGGCATCCACCACCACGTCCAGCTAATTTTTTGTATTTTTAGTAGAGACAAGGTTTCACCATGTTGGCCAGGCTAGTTTCTAACTCCTAACCTCAGGTGATCTGCACTCCTCGGCCTCCCAAAGTGCTAGGATTACAGGTGTGAGCCACCGTGCCCGGCCTATTTTAGTCTGTTTTATGGCTGAATAATATTCCATTGCATATATGTACATTTTCTTTATCCATTCATTTGGAGATAGTCATTTGGGTTGACTCCATATCTTGTGTATCGTGAATAGTGTTACAGTAATTATGGGAGTGCAGATATCTCTTTGATATACGGATTTAATTTCCCTTGGATATATACCCAGCAATGAATGGGATTGTTGGATCATATGATAATTATATTTTTAATTTTTTGAGGAACCTCCATACTGTTTTTCACAGTGGCTATACGAATTTACATTTCCACCAACAGTGTTGGTTTTCTTTTGTCCCTATCCTCCCAACACTTGTTATCTTTCTTTTTTTTTTTTTTTTTATAATAGTCATTTTGACTGGGGTAAAATGAAACCATCGTGGCTTCAATTTGCATATCTGTGATGATTAGTGGTGTTGAACATTTTTTCATATATCTGTTGGCCATTTGTATGTCTTCTTTTGAAAAATGTCAGACTTCTGCTTCTGAGTCAAAGCCATGGTGGTGACAAATTCAAGCCCTGAGCACCCGTTGTGTTCTTTGATGCCAGCGTTGGCAGTCAGGTAGTTGGCCACATGAAGATGCAGCTCTTTGTAGACATTGTATCTAACACAACTGAGAACTTTAGGCAGTTCTGCACCAGATAATTCAGTAAAGATCGGGTTCCAATAGGATACAAAGGGAGCACCTTTCACAGGGTCATAAAGGATTTCATGATTCAGGGTGGAAATTTTGTCAATGGAGATGTTACTGGAGTCACCAGCATTTACCAGGGACTATTAAAATCAGACACCCAGCTCCAGTCCTGCTTTCCATGGTGAACAGTGGTCACAGTACAAATGGCTGTCAGTTCTTTATCACCTGCTCTAAGTGCAATGGTCTGGATGGGAGGCATGTAGTGTTTGGAAAAATCATTGATGGACTTCTACTGATGAAAAAGATTGAGAATGTTCCCACAGGCCCCAATAATAAGGCCAAGGTACATATGCTGATCTCACGGTGTGGGGAGATGTATTTCAGACCAAGACTGAATCAGACCTTCACTTCCTCTTGGCGATGTTCTTGAGTAAGATAATCTGGACTGGCCCCTGTGTTTGCTTCCCTGCCTGCTGCTACGCCATTTGACCAACAGATTCTGGAAGTATCAGAGATTCAGAATCCAAGATTGTGTTTAGGTTTTCAGCTGTAAATAACGGTTTTTGTATGTTTAAAAAAACAAATAAAGATGTCTATTTAGATCTTTTGCCCATTTTTAATAGGATTATTTGGTTGCTTGCTATTGAGTTGAGTGGCTTACATATTTTGTTATTAGTCTCTTTTCAGATGCATAGTTTGCAAATATTTTCACCTACTCTATAGATTGTCTCTTCACTCCATTGATTATGTCCTCTGCTATGCAGTAGCTTTTAGTTCTATGTAATCTCATTTGTCTATTTTTACTTGTTGCCTGTGCCTTTGAGTTCTTATTTAAAAAATCCTTGCCCAGTCCAATTTTATGAAGCATTTATCCATATTTTCTTTTAGTAATTTTATAATTTGGGACTTACATATAAGTCTTTAATATATTTTGGGTTGATTTTTGTATATAGTGAGAGATAAGTGTCTTGTTTCCTCCTTCTGCATGTGGATATCCAGTTTTCCCAACACTATTTATCAAAGAGACTGTCGTTTTTTTCCCATGCATGTTCATGGTGCCTTGTTGAAAATCAGTTGGCTATACATGCATAGATTTATTTCTGGGTTCTCTATTCTGTTTCATTGGTCTATGTGTCTGTTTTTATGCCAATACGATGTTGTTTTGGTTACAATAGATTTGTAGAGTATTTTGAAGTCAGGTAGTATGATGCCTCTCACCAGCTTTCTTCTTTTTGCTCAAGATTGCTTTGACTATCCAGCGTCTTTTACATTTCAATACCTCGTTATGATCTTTGGTCCTTTGCTCTTACAGTATTTTCTAAGTCGATCACAAGAGTTTTTAATATCATTATCTTCCCTAATTAGCCTGTAGAAACAAAGTCTACAGTTTAGAAACTATTTAAATGCTTTAATTGATATCCTTGCATGGTCCCTAGACTTAGTCAGACTTTTGACCTTCACCATTCTTCCCGTGTCATCCACAAACCTGGGCCACCAACTTCTCACCTGTTCTTAGAATCCTAAGAGCTACTAGGAAATTAACAAAATTGCATGACAATTTTCTACCACTTTCTTCCTTCAACTTTGGGTCTCCTAAATTTTTTACATTCCTTTTATTTATATCTTATTGTCTTCCAACTATATTCTGCTTACTCTTTCCACAAATCTCAAACAGCCTGAGTTCTACCACATAGGCATAGTAACCACAGTTAACCTTAAGGGGTATATGCTGTTAATATGTAGAAAGAGGATAGCTCACTGCTGAAATTTTCAGAATGAGTTTAGCCTCAAGTGCACATACTCTTTGTAACTTAATTTTCTCATTTGATAATATAACCTGAGAATTTCCAATGCCATGAAATATTATTGAGGACAGTAATTTTTGAATGTTACAATATATTTTATGTCACAATAATGTTACAACGAGGATACACCAATTTCTGATCCTTTCTTAGCATAAATTTTTAGTAATGAAATAATAATAATGAGAAATATGTATTTTTAAGAGAAATATGTATTTTGATCCATATTGCCAAATTTTTTTAAAAACTCTGAACAAATTTGTGTTCTTGCCAGCAATGTAAAAGCATGCCTATTACAGAGCAAATGCAGTGGTATAATTTTTATTTTAATTTTCCTAATTTAAATAACACAAAACAACAATAATTACAATAATATCATAGATTCATTTTGCATTTCTTTGGTTGAAACTATTTTTAATATTAATTGATTATGTGTCTTTCTATTTTACTTTTCTTTCCTTTCAACCTTTGCTTCTTTACCTGCAATTGCATTTTATGTCCATAATTTATCTTATGGACCTTTATTTAGTATGGTATATAGTCAGTAATAGGATGACTGGGTCAAATGGTATTTCTAGTTCTAGATCCTTGAGGAATCACCACACTGTCTTCCACAATGGTTGAACTAGTTTGCAGTCCCATCAACAGTGTAAAAGTGTTCTTTACCTGCAATTGCATTTTATGTCCATAATTTATCTTATGTATCTTTACCTATTCTAGGTATAGAATGAGATAGTTAATATATTTAATATATATTTAGTATTAATGATAATAACATTTAGCCTACCATATACAGAATAAATTTTTCTCCAACTTTATTTTTCTTTAAAGTTGAGTTTTTATTTTTTAGTATATACTTTTTTAATGTGAGCATAGCTTTTAATATTTTATCTTATGTTTTGCCTCTTTCATGTATACTTATATACATATCTGAAATTAATACTTATGAATTGAAATACAAAGCATACTTATATTTTTATCATTATTTATTTTTTGTAAGTAAAGGTTTTTTTTTCCTTTTTTGCTTAATTTTCTTGTTTTTGTTTGTATAAATGTATTGGGTACTTGAGAAATTTTGATACACGTATATAATGCATAGTGATCAAGTCAGGGTATTTAAGATGTCCATCGCCTAAGTACAATACATTTTTTGTTGAGTATAGTAACCCTAACCTGCTATCAAGCATTTAATCTATTCCTTCTCTTCTACCATATGTTTAAACCATTTAACCCATTCTCTTTATTCTCTCCGCTTCCCCCTACTCACCATTTCCAGTCTCTGTTATCTATCTTTACACTCTCTACCTCCATGTGATCACATTTTTTAACTCCCACATATAAGTGAGAACTTGCAGTATTTGTCTTTTTAGTTTTTACAATCATTTGCACAATTCCAAGCACCACTGACTAGATGAACAAGGTTTTTTTCACCACTAACTTAAAATGCGACTGTTGCATGAACTAACTTTGATAAGTTTATGATGAACTTTTTTTTCTGTTTCATGGATTTCCCCACCAATCTCATGCCATTAGCAGACTATTGAAATTACTGTGGTTTCTTCACAATTTTACCTCATAGGGCAAGTCTCTACTCAGTAATTTCTTCAATCTTTGATGAATCTTACACATGTACTCCTCCACTGAAACATTTAGAATTATTTTGAAAAGTTAAAATATTAACTTATTTACATTTTTATGCTTATTTGGAAAAAAAGATCCAGATATACACTATAGAGTCATCTCCTTTAGAAAAATAGTGTCTTTCAGGCTGGGTGTGGTGGCTCACACTTGTAATCCCAGCACTTTGGGAGACCGAGGCAGGCAGGATCACTTGAGGTCAGGAGTTCAAGAACTGCCTGGCCAACAGGACAAAACTCTGTCTCTAATAAAAACACAAAAATTAGCTGGGCATGCCGGCGCGTGCTTGTAATTCCAGCTACAAAGGAGGCTGAGGCAGGAGAATCACTTGAACATGGGAGGTGGAGCTTGCAGTGAGCCAAGATCACACCAGGGGGAAAGGAAAATAGTGTTTTCCATTATTTCTTGTATAATTTTTATTATTATTCTTTAAGTTCTAGGGTACATGTGCACAACATGCAGGTTTGTTACATATGTATACATGTGCCATGTTGGTGTGCTGCACCCATTAACTCATCATTTACATTAGGTATATCTCCTAATGCTATCCGTCCCCACTCCCCCCACCCCACAAAAGGCTCTGGTGTGTGATGTTCCCCTTCCTGTGTCCAGGTGTTCTCATTATTCAATTCCCACCTATGAGTGAGAACATGTGGTGTTTGGTTTTTTGTCCTTGCAATAGTTTGCTGAGAATGATGGTTTCCAGCTGCATCCATGTCCCTACAAAGGACATGAACTCATCCATTTTTTATGGCTGCATAGTATTCAATGGTATATATGTGCCACATTTTCTTAATCCAGTCTGTCATTGATGGACATTTGGGTTGATTCCAAGTCTTTGCTATTGTAAATAGTGCCGCAATAAATATATGTGTGCATGTGTCTTTATAGCAGCATGATTTATAATCCTTTGGGCATATACCCAGTGATGGAATGGCTAGGTCAAATGGTATTTCTAGTTCTAGATCCTTGAGGAATCGCCACACTGTTTTCCACAATGGTTGAATTAGTTTACAGTCCCACCAACAGTGTAAAAGTGTTCCTTTTTCTCCACATCCTCTCCAGCACCTATTGTTTCCTGACTTTTTAATGATCGCCATTCTAACTGGTGTGAGATGGTATCTCACTGTGGTTTTGATTTGCATTTCTCTGATGACCAGTGATGATGAGCATTTTTTCATGTGTCTGTTGGCTGCATAAATGTCTTCTTTTGAGAAGAGTCTGTTCATATCCTTTGCCCACTTTTTGATGGGGTTGTTTTTTCTTGTAAATTTGTTTGAGTTCTTTGTAGATTCTGGTTATTAGCCCTTTGTCAGATAAGTAGATTGCAAAAATTTTCTCCCATTCTGTCGGTTGCCTGTTCACTCTGATGGTAGTTTCTTTTGCTGTGCAGAAACTCTTTAGTTTAATTAGATCCCATTTGTCAATTTTGGCTTTCGTTGCCACTGCTTTTGGTGTTTTAGACATGAAGTCCTTGCCCATGCCTATGTCCTGAATGGTATTTCTTGTATAATTTTACGTGACTCCAAGTTTTATAGTTTCTTCCATATAGGTTCTACTAGGTTTTATACTAAATATTTATTTTGTTTCTATTTTGAAAACTGTGTTAAGGATCTTTGAAAAGTTTTCTCAAATTTCTCCTTTAAATGCTTTTATGAATGGAGATTAGATTTTCAGTTTTACCAATTGCCTTTCAGGTTTCCATCAAAACCATACGTGGATGAATTACTTCAATAATTACCTCATATTAAACTTTAATGTTGAACTTTCCGAGCATGCCTGAAGTAAATTTTGTCTTTGTATAATAAAACAGGTCTTAGTATCTATTTTTTTTTTCAGTTAGGTTTACTGAAGTATAATTTACATACATATAATTAATCATTTTTAGTGGTACAGCTCTAAGATTTTTTGCAAATACATGCATCCATGTAATCACAACTGAAAGAAAAATATAAACCTTGTTCATTACACCCAATAGTTTCCTGTTATATTTTGGATTCAATCACCTTTATCTACTCCCAACCTCTGGCAACTATTGACTATATCCTTTACCAACAGTTTTGCCTTTTCCAAAATAACATATAAATGGTAAATGGAACCATACAGTATGTAGCTTTTTCAGTCTGGTATTTTTCACTTAGCATAATGCATGTGAGATTCAACTTTGTTGTTTTATGGCAATTTCCAAATGCTATTCATTGTATAGATGTACAACAATTTGTTTATCCATTAAAAAGTTGATGGACATGTGAATTACTTCTTGATACTTCTTGATTTTTACACTGTAAATAAAGCAAATATAATTGCTTCTGTACAGATTTGTGTGGACTTATGCTTTTATGTCTCTTGGATAAATAAGCAAGTGGGATTATAAGCAAGTGGCATTGCTGAATCACATAAGTAAATGTTTAACTTAATAAGAGATTGCCAAAATCCCAAAGTAGCTGTAATACTTTACATTTTTCACCACGGTGGATGAAAATTCCAGTTGCATCATATCCTTACCAGCACTTTGTAATCTCAGAATTTTTTTCTTTTAAAATATATGTATTCATTTGAATACATCTGTGGGCGTATCTAATTTATTATTTTATTTTATTTTATTTTATTTTATTTTATTTTATTTTATTTTATTTTATTTTATTTTTTGAGACGGAGTCTTGCTCTGTCACCCAGGCTAGATAGCAGTGGCGTGATCTCGGCTCACTGCAACCTCCGCCTCCCGGGTTCAAGTGATTCTCCTGCCTCAGCCTTCCTAGTAGCTGGGATTGCAGGCGTGTGCCACCAGGCCTGACTAATTTTTGTACTTTCAGTAGAGACGGTGTTTCACCATGTTGGCCAGGCTGGTGTCGAACTCCTGGTCTCAGGTGATCAGCCCGCCTCAGCCTCCCAAAGTGTTGGGATTACCGGCGTGAGCCACCATACCCAGCCCTCATTTTATAAGTTTTATTGAGATTTAATTTACATAGCATTCAATTCTCCCATTTTAGGGTATAATTCAAAGTTTTTTAGTATATTCACAGATATGTGCAACTAACACCATGGAGTCAATTTTAGAACATTTTCACCACCTCAAAAAGAAACCCAACACCCCTTACCTAAGGATTGCCTATCTCCCCACTGCCTACCCTCAACCTTAAGCAACTACATCTACTTTCTATCGCTATAGATTTCTCTATTCCAGACTTTCACATGAATGAAATAACATATTGCATAGTCTTTTGTGACTGGCTTCTTCCACCTAGAATAATGTTTGTGAGATTTGTCCATGTTTTAGCATCCATTAATGCTTCATTCCTTTTTACAGTCAAATAATATTCCATTGTATAGATTCCACATTTTTTAATCCATTTTCCATTGATGGACATTTGTGTTGTTTCCACTTTTTGACTTTTATGAGCAAGGCTTCTATAAACATTCATGTACTTTTTTTTTTTTTTTTTTTTTTTTTTTTTTTGAGATGGAGTCTAGCTCTGTTGCCCAGGCTGGAGTGCAGTGGTGTGATCTCAGCTCACTGCAACCTCTGCCTCCCAAGTTCAAGCAATTCTCCTGCCTCAGCCTCCCAAGTAGCTGGGATTACAGGTGCCCACCACCACACCCAGCTAATTTTTGTATTTTTAGTAGAGATGGGGTTTCACTGTGTTGGCCAGGCTGATCTCAAACGCTTGACTTCACGGTCCACCTGCCTCAGCCTCCCAATCATGTACATTTTTTATGGACATACATTTGTATTTCTCTTAGGCTAAAATGTATTTTAATAGACATTGTTTAAGTTCACAGCCAAACTGAGCAGAAAGTACAGAGATTTCCCACATACCATCTGCCCACACACATGCACAGCTTCCATACCATCACATCTCACAGGTGAGTAGTATATTTGTTATAATTGATGAACTTAAACTAATACATTGTTATCATGCAAAGTCCATAGCTTACATTAGGGTTCACACTTGGTATCTTACAATCTATGGGTTTGGACAAATTCATAATACATGTATCTACAACTATAGTGTGATATAGAATAGTTTCACTGCCCTAAAAATCCTCAGTGTTCCACCTATTAATCACCAATCCTCTAACCCCTCAGCAACCACTGATCTTTCTACTGTCCCCATGGTTTCACCTTCCCAGAATGTTATGTAGTTGGAATCATCTCAGAATGTCTTCTTTCACTTAGTAATATAAAGTTATGGTTTCTCCATGTTGTTTCATGCAGTCATCTATATTTATCTTCATATTTTCTATTTTTGGCTTCTTATTTCCTTCTGTAGCTTTATGTTTCCATCTGGTATCATTTTTCCATCAGCACTTATAATTTCCTTTACTATTTTTCACAGTTTATGCCTCCTTGTGAGAAAATCAGTTTTCATTTACCTGAAAATATCTTCATTTCTCCTTCTTCTTCTTTTTTTTTTTTGAGACAGAGTCTCACTTTGTCGCCAGGACTGGAGTGCAGTGGCGTGATCTCAACTCACTGTGACCTCCACCTCCCAGGTTCAAACAATTCTCCTGCCTCAGCCTCACGAGTAGCTGGGATTACAGGATCCCGCCACTACGCCTGGCTAATTTTTTGTATTTTTAGTAGAGACGGGGTTTCACCATGTTGGCCAGGCTGCTGTGAAACTTCCGACCTCGCGATTCACCCGTCTTGGCCTCCCAAAGTGCTGGAACTACAGGCGTGAGACACCGCGCCTGGCCTCTCCTTCATTTTTGAAAGATATTATGACTGGATATAAGATGCTGTTTCACAGATAATTGTTCTAGTGTTGTTGTTGTAGTGTTCAGGTTTTTTACTTTGCTGCACAGAAGAATTTGAGAGTGAGTCCAAAGGAAGAAGAGGCAAGAAGTTTATTGCAAAGCAAAAGTACACTCTGATAGCTGGGTCAGAGCGGGCTCCTTGAGAATGAGACAGTGCCTACTGGCACGGAGGAAACTCCCTTTATGGGTGTCTTACACAATTATTCAGGAAGGGGGAGGAATGGTCATTGTTATTAGGCATGTCCTGGGTGTTCTCCTGGGCCCGCATCCACAGTCGCTGTACATGCTTGCACAAACATCGCATGTCTCATTAACATTTTAAATTTCCACCCAGGGGTGTGTTTTTTACTGTTATGATCATCGAAGTTCACCTTAGGGACATGGTTCTTTGCTACTATGTATACTCAACCTTTGGGACTTTCCCTCCAACAGTTCCTCCTTTGACAAAGAAGTTGCCAACTGCAGGTGGCCACAGATATCTTTCCTGGCCCCTTTCTGGAATATCATGTGTTACTGACCGGGGTCCTTGTATTAACCTGTTTGGCCTCATATGTATTGCTCTTACCCACCTGCAAGTAATCAGGCCCATACCTTCACTAACTGCCTGCCTTACTAGGACTTGAAGGATGTCATAGGTGTCATATTTTCACTGTACTCTACTGTATCTATTGAGAATTCAGCTGTTCCTTTTTTTTTCTGAGATGGAGTTTTGCTCTTGTTGCCAAGGCTGGAGTGCAATGGTGAGATCTCGGCTCACCATAACCTCTGCCTCCCGGGTTCAAGCAATTCTCCTGCCTCAGCCTCCCGAGTAGCTGGGATTACAGGAATGCGCCACCACGCCTGGCTAATTTTTTGTATTTTTAGTAGAGATGGGGTTCCTCCACATTGGTCAGGCAGGTCTTGAACTCTTGACCTCAGGTGGTCCGCCCACCTCAGCCTCCCAAAGTGCCGGGATTACAGATGTGAGCCACCGCACCCGGCCTTATTTTTTTTCTTATTTATATAATGGATAATGTTTCTGTAGATGCTTTTAAGATCTTCTGTCTTTGTATTTCAACATTTTGAGTACAATCTTTTCTTTGCATCTTTATTGAGCTTATGAAACCTGTTACACTGACCTATAAGTAGAGAAGTAAAGATCTTAAGATTTTTTTTTTCTTTTAAAGTTTTGGTTATGTTTTCTTCAAATATTTTATCTGTCTTTCTCTTTTTTCTTTCCTTCTGGGACTACAAAAAGATCTATTATTTAATGGTGTCCTCAAAGTCACTAAGGCTCTGATCATTCCTCTCTTTTATTCTTCAGACAGGTCATTTCTAATGATATATTTTTAATTTCTAATGATATATTTTCAAATTCATTGGCTTTTTCTTTTGCTCTCATCTGCTATTAAGATCATCCAGTAAATTCTTCATTTTAGTTATTCAGTTCTAAAATTCCCACTGGGTTCATTTTTATGATTTTACTCTTTGCTGATATTACTCATCTGTTTAGGTATCATGACTATAATTTCCTTAAAGTTCTAGAACATACGCTAGCCATTTTAATCTATTTATTTACTAATCTCAACATCTTTGACATTTTGTGGTTGGCATTAGAGGGTTTTTTTTCTTATTACTATATTTCACATTTTTTTCTCTTGTTGTATGTCTTATAATTAAAAATATATATTATAGTGGACCAAGTAGGTGATACATTGTACAAAACAAGGACTCACCTATGTTCTACAAACAGTTGTCTTGTCTGACTTGAACTTTTAAGTCTGTCTCTCCTGTGGTCGCTACCAGATGAAATTACCATTCAATTTGTCTTCAAGACTTGTTTTGTGCAGGATTCTTGGAAGCTTCCCTGCACATATGTCCTTTGATGGTTATAATTTGAGCAGGGTTCACACATTGATTTTGGGGCTCACCCCTCTGCCTTTCTCTTTGTTTTAGGGTTTTTAACCTTATTTTTCTAGCCATTGTGCCATCATTAAACTCTTCCTCTAATATGTCAAGTCAGTAAGAGTGAGATTTTATGCTACAACATGATGTATGGATGAGAAAGTGCCTTTTGGCAAAATGGAGTAAAGACTCAAAATTCACTAAGTGCAATTCCTGTCTTTCAATAGTTGACTTCTCTTCCATTTCTGCCTGTTTTTAGTTGCTGTCCATCGTATTCAAATCACTAGATTTGAATGCAGATTTTTTGGTATTTTGGTAGGTTTTCTTGGTACATTTTTCCAGATTTTATAATTTTTGTTTTCTGGAGGGTATGACTAAAGCGCTGTACCATTAATGGAAGCTGGGATTCTTATACATAGGTTTAAATTTCCTTTCTATGGTTTTATTTCTAAGAAATTTAATTTGCGTATTTTTCAAATCTGAAGCTTTTTTTTTTCCTTTGTTCTTTTGTTTTTGAGACAAGGTCTTGCTCTGTTGCCCAGGCTGGAGTGCAGTGGTGCAATCGCAGCTCACTGCAGACTCAAACTCCTGGGCTCCAGTGATCCTCCCACCTCAGTCTCCTGATTAGCTGGGACTGCAAGCATGCACCACAATAGCCAACTAATTTTTTGTATTTTTTTGTAGAGATGGGGTTTTGCCATGTTGCCCAGGTTGGTCTCAAACTCCTAGGCTCAAGCAATTTGCCCACCTTGGCCTCCCAAAGGGCTGTAATTACAGGTATGAGGCACCACGCCCAGCTATAGCTCTTTTTTTATGGTCACTTGGGCTTTATTCATATTTTAATTTTTTTAATTTATTTAAATCTTTTAGATATATTTTGTTTTTGATATTGATATTTAGCATCCTTCTGGGTCTGCATCTGATGTTTGTTTTATTCATGGTACCTTGTTTCCTTGTGTGATTTATTACATTGATTGTAAGCTTAAAATTTTTGGAAGTTGTGGGACATTTTTGAAACCTGACAAGAAGAGTGGAACCATCTTTTCTTTTGAACACCTGTAGAAGTTTATTCTTCTGTTATTGAACTTATGGCATTTCACTGTAAGGTGTTTACATATCTCTTTCATTTAGAATTAAGATTGCCTGAACAGAAAACTCTAAGTTATGGTAGCTTAAACAAGATTCGATCTTATTTTTCACCACATATAAGCACTTTAGAGAAAGATAGTTTAGGTCTATTATGCTTCTCCACTTCATCATAAATATGGCTTCATTTTTTATTGTTGTACAATCACATATTTGTTTTCCTCTACATTGCCTAAGATAGTTGCTTTAGCTTTAGCCATCACACATGCATTCCAGCAAATAGAGAGGAAGGAGAAAACGAGAGGGTATGTCCCCTCTATTTACATTCATGTTGTGATAGCCCTACAGACACTATGTACCACTGCTCAAAACTTATTTACACGGGCACACCTGCTTCAAAGGAACTCAGAAATGCAATTTTAATTTGGGAGGACCAGATGCCCAGCTAGAAATTGGGAATTTATTAGTAAATAAGATAGGCATAATCTATACTAGGAGAGAATTAATATTTCCTCCACTTTGCCTCATCTATACTACTATATTATAATTATATTTATTGAAATAATATCTTATCATTTTATACACCCATAGAAGGTAGTTTTTAATGTCTTCCATGGAATATGTACTCAATAATTTTTTGTTGAATACACAGCGGAAGATTTTTTTAAAGCCTTTAAAGTCACAAGGTGTTTTGCCCTTCCTAGTATTTTGTGTGACTCAGCTTAAATTAGCTAGTTATGAGATATTATTATGTTATTAAAGTTGTATTTTTAGGGCTGTATGCTGATGATAAGGGATTTAAGTAGTTTGAATCAAAATTTTCTAAATGACTGTATGAGTTATCTGTTCAAGCTACAAGGATTTTTTAGATATTTACTTGAATAAATTTAAATTTGTTATTTTGTTACTTTATATATTTTTTCTATTTTATGTATTATATATACATAAAATAGAAGACCATTATGTTGCATTAGCAAGCATGTTCACAAGTATTTCTGGTACTAAGTTATCAATCAAGATAATGTTATGAATATTATAATAAGTAATAACCTAGTATTCTATGAATAGAAAATGAAAAACAGAGAATGTAGCTGTCTTAGCCAAGGTAACACATCAGCAGGAAATATTAAATAGGAATACGCAAAGAATCGGTTTTAGAGTTCATCATTAAGGTTAGACAGTTACGATTAGGACTTGCCAATAGCATCTAAAACACAAGAATTTTTGGTTCCTCACACAGGTTTAAGCAGATATATGCTTGGCTCTCATTAGCCTAATTTTGAAATTCCTTTGCCACCTTAATTATTCCTTTTCGATTGTCTTTTGCTGAGATCCTGAAATTCTCTCTAATTCCCCCAGTACCTTATGACCCCTCACAGAAGAGACACAACATGCCATGATGCTAAGCAGACCTCTGTAGTTCATGTATTTTCCTAAAGCTATTAATGTATCAAAACATAATTGTTTCTGGTCTGCAATTATCTTTAGCAGTCTCCTCTCTGCTGGTGGTAGAGGTTGATGACAGGCTAAAACTTGTAAATGAATCTTTCCTATATGAGAAATGTAAATCTCTAAGTGAGATTAAATACAAGTGTCTTTAAAAGATACTCTGATATGGCTGATTAAGGAGCATTCTTTCTAGCCAGGTGCGGTGGCTCACGCCTGTAATCCCAACATTTTGGGAGGCTAAGGCAGGTGGATCACTTGAGGTCAAGAGTTCGAGACCAGCCTGGCCACCATGGTGAAACCCCATCTCTACTAAAAATATAAACAATTAGCCAGGTGTGATGGTGTGTGCCTATATTCCCAGCTACTCCTTAGGCTGAGGCAGGAGAATCCCTTGAACCCAGGAGGCAGAGGTTGCAGTGAGTCAAGATCATGCCACTGCACTCCAGCCTGGGAAAGAAACATTCTTTCTTCTTCAAACATATGGCAATGAGAAAGAAAATCTAATAAGAAAAAGAAAAGGAAAAAACATAATATATAAGGTAATCATCTTTATGGACTAAAAATAGCACGGAAATATGCAAAGTGAAGAGCAGAACTTAAGAGGCTCAACTGATAGTCTCCGCGTCCAAATGAAGGAGGAGGCAGGTGAGAGATCATTTCCTATGTTAAATAGGCTAAAAGTCCTCCAGCCAGAGTATGAGTCCAGATCCAGGCTCACTGCCAGAGACCAAAGCCTTGGGAAGGTTATCCCTATTCATGGGTGGAGGTTGAATTAAGTGACTTCTGAACACTGCTTACAGGTGGACACAGACATAAATTTGTAAGTAGTAGCTTAGCCAAAATGCCTGCTGAATTGGTCATTGGATCAGCAGTACTCCATGGATACTCTTCAGTTAGAAGCACCAGAAGAAAGCAACTCTAAGACCACTGGGCAGGAAGAGAGTAGGGAGAGATGGTAAGAAATGGAAGAGAGTTACTAGTCAAGACTAGACTAAAAACTCAGACTTAACAAGAGGAAAATGTCTAACACTGAGAAAGGCAGATTAATTAATCAGCAATCGAAAGATGATTTTGTTCCAGTTAAAACTAAAAAAGGAGATCCAAAGACTTTAAAATAAGTATATTTACTATCCTCAGAGAAATAATTGATGAAAGAAAAACTAGAAAAATAAGAAAAATTATGGAAAAATCAAATATTAATAACAAGGACATATGAAATTATTTAATTAGATAATTCAGAGAGGAAATAGGTCTTTTTCTCTCAATATATTCTCTGGGTGTTTACAGTTATCAAAATTAAAAAAAAAAAAAACTCAACAAATGAAGTAAGCCCTAGAATGAGCATATTAATACAAAAATAAATTCATGAGTTGAAAGTTAACAATGATGAATACAGCACAGAATATAGGTATATTACCCTGACTATAGTACAAAGGTCTAAAAGATGAAAATAAGTAAATAAGTTAGATGAAAATAATACTGATTAAGTGGTTCTAATTATGTCTATTATGAGTTCCTAAGGTAGCAAAACAGTCAGAGAATGGGGGAGATGTAATATTACAGGAGAAAAATAAGGTATTTAAAGATTTAAAGAAGTATATAATTAAAAATAACTCCTAAATTTCAAGCAAATTTTAAATATAAATCCACATGGAAAAACTTAAAAATATTGAAGAAAAAAGAAAAGCAAAAATGGTACCAGAGAGAAAAGCAGGTTATCCGTGAAAGAAAAGCAAGCACTCTCACCACATAGAACAATGGCTCAGTAATAATAGATGATGGCATAATAGTGTCAAAATGCTGATGGAAAATAGCCCTGCACCTGAAATTAATTCAAATGTGGGGTTTAAGATATATATTCACACCAATCAGGACTAAGTTTACTAGCAACAGACCCTTATGGAAAGACATATAAAAGCAAAAAGTTGGCCGAGCATGGTGGCTCACATCTGTAAACCCAGCACTTCGGGAGGCCGAGGCAGGCAGATCATGACGTCAGGAGATCGAGACCGTCCTGGCCAACATAGTGAAAACTTGTCTCTACTAAAAATACAAAAATTAGCTTGGTGTGGTGGTGCGTGCCTACAATCCCAGCTACTCTGGAGGCTGAGGCAGGAGAATTGCTTGAACAAGGATGTCAGATGTTGCAGTGAGCCAAGATAGCACCATTGCACACCAGCCTGGTGACAGAGTGAGACTCCATCTAAAAAAAAAAAAAAAAAAAGAAGAAAAGCGGAAAGTTGAATACTAGACAGTGAATAATACTAAATAAATAAATTGAACATAAAAGGGAAATAAGAATAAGAATAAAAATAATTTTAAAATATATTTTATTAATTATTGTTATTTAAAGATAACTAAATTTTTTGTGTGTAAGTATATTTATGCTTATGCTTAAAATGAAAGGAACATTCTAAAGACTAGATAGTGATAAAATCAGATATAGGTGGGAGTGTGGAGGAAGTGTTTTAGAATGAGTTACTAAGATTGTCTAAAATTTTGTCTTCTTTGGGAGGAAAGTAGAGATACAGAATTAATTCATACTTTCTTAGAGAATTCTAAAAGTAAGGATGCATATTAAAATTTTACAGTAAAATTTTAAATAAAATTGTCTTAAAATTTAAAATAATCATAGCATTCAAATTTTACCTGAAAATATAATAAATGCAGTAAACATTATCCATTCAACACAAGATAGGGTATAAGCATGATAAACAAAACAAGTAAATAATGCACAAAATAAAGATGATAGGAACATTTACAGATATCAGTAATCATAACATAAACAAATAAACTCACCTATTAAAAGACAGAGTTTCAAATTGAATATACATACACATAAATACATACACAAAGAAAGAGAAGTGCCTAAAACGAGCTGATATGGACACTTTAAAAATGTTAATAATAGAAACCTGAAAAAGCATTTTAATTTCATATAAAATAAAACTTGAGGGCAAAAAAGCAGTAATAATCCAGGGAAATATACAATGAAACAAGAAATAATCAACTAAGAATATAGAAAAACTAAAGTGTATGATGAATATAGATTTTACATAAATGAAGCAAAAATTGAGACATTATGAAAACCAATTTACAAAACCATGAACTCAGTAAGTGATTCAACACAATGCTCTCAAAGACTATAATGTCACGCAGGAAAAATCCTCAAGGTTTGAATAACAAAATTAACAAGATAGATTTGTAGATATATATAGAAATATCCAAGTAAAGTAAACGTGTTCATTTCAAGGACATGATAAATATTTAAAATTTGACTTTGTTTAAAATAATTTGAAGCACTAAAAATCCACAAACTGTCTTCTTTCAACACAAAACGTTTATTAAAAATTAACAATGGCCCAGCACGGTGGCTCACGCCTGTAATCCCAGCACTTTGGGAGGCTGAGGTGGGTGGATCATGAGGTCAGGAGATAGAGACCATCCTGGCTAACACAGTGAAACCCTGTTTCTACCGAAAATACAAAAAAATTAGCCGGGAGTGGTGGCAGGCACCTGTAGTCCCAGTTACTCGGGTGGCTGAGGCAGGAGAATGGTGTGAACCCGGGAAGTGGAGCTTGCAGTGAGCCAAGATTGTGCCACTGCACTCCAGCCTGGGCTACAGAGTGAGACTCCATCTCAAAAAAAAAAAAAAAAAATTAATAATAAAGTATGTGTAAGAGATGGTGAAGCTGGAAATGCACTATTGAAATAATGTATTTATGAAAAAGGAAATAAAAATGGAAGTTACAAAACGTTTTAACCAACTACTCTTGTCAGAACTAAGTTTTAAATTGTGGTACAGTTAAATAAGTATTTAAGATAAAATTACAGCAACAAAGTATCTTATTACAAGTGAGGAGAGATTGAACATGAATGAGTAAAAGGTTAGACTCAAAAAAAGCTAAGGAAAAAATAACAGAGTAAACATAAAGAATATAGAATTAATAAGATACTAGATATAAGAACAGAAATTTTAAAAGTGGAAAACAGAGATAAAACTAAGAGAATCGGCCAGGCGCGGTGGCTCAAGCCTGTAATCCCAGCACTTTGGGAGGCCGAGACGGGCGGATCACGAGGTCAGGAGATCGAGACCATCCTGGCTAACACGGTGAAACCCCGTCTCTACTAAAAAATACAAAAAACTAGCCGGGCGAGGTGGCGGGCACCTGTAGTCCCAGCTACTCCGGAGGCTGAGGCAGGAGAATGGCATAAACCCGGGAGGCAGAGCTTGCAGTGAGCTGAGATCCGGCCACTGCACTCCAGCCTGGGCCACAGAGCGAGACTCCGTCTCAAAAAAAAAAAAAAAAAACTAAGAGAATCAATTATTCGACAGGTCTAATAAAATAGATAAACCTCTGTCAGGGATGATTAAGAAACCAAAGAAAAAGGCAAAAATAAATAATATTTGGATCAGGAAAGGTTTTGTCAAGTAAGATAGAGATTTTACAAATAACAAAATATTCATTTCATAAAATTAAAAAATAAATGAACAAAATTATGTAAAATTTTTATTGTGGTTATTAACAAACAGAAATTTAAAAATCTTAGTAAAATAACATCACAGATACTTAGCAAATAAATTACCACTTTCCTCAGACTTGGCCCTCAAAACAGCAGGCCCAAACTGTTTCATGGGCGAATCTTACTACATTTTTAAGTTTTAGCATACCTTATCTTAACACAAATTGCCACAGAATGAAAATGGCAGATCTATTTATAAGGCTAATCTAACCTTGATAACAAAGAAACAAGGAATGTACAAGAAAAGTATACACAAATCTTGTGAGCATAAATGCAAAAGTCCCAAGTTAAATTATCTCTAAAACTAGTTCAATAGGCCAGGCGTGGTGGCTCATGCCTGTAATCCCAGCACTTTGGAAGGCTGAGACGGGCAAACTGCTTGAGGTCAGGAGTTCAATACCAGCCTGGCCAACATGGTGAAACCCTGTCTCTACTAAAAATACAAAAAATTAGCCAGGCATGGTGGTGCATGCCAGTAGTCCTAGCTGCTCAGGAGGCTGAGGCAGGGGAATCGCTTGAACCCGGGAGGTGGAGGTTGCAGTGAGCCAAAATTTCGCCACGGCACTCCGACCTGGGAAACAGGACAAGACTCCATC
>NC_045445.1:40521770-40544302 GCF_002776525.5 Piliocolobus tephrosceles | reverse complement strand
AAAAAAAAAAAAAAAAAAAGCATTGCAACTAGATGGGCTCCTTCAGAAAACTCATCAAATAATTGATGATGGATTAAAGGAGAAGAAGTATGCTCATTTCAGTGGCTCTTATAGGGGCCAAGCTCTTGGCCCTCTGAAGGGTCACTGAAAAATTACCTAGCAAAAGGTAAGTTAATTAGGAAAAAAAAAAAAAAAGGACACAAATGTATTTAATGTGTATACACAGGAGTCTTTAGAATGAAGACCCAAGGATACAGGAGAAATTGTCCATTTTAATGCTTATTTTCAACAAAGTATGGACACCCACGTAGAAATATAATTGGATGAAAAGGTAGGATCCAATGCTCATAGACTAAGCGGGGAAACCTAGCAAGGCCTTTCTGTCTAGAGTCCTCTTGGCCTCTCTGAACACACTTTCCTTTCTTCTGGGTGTGGGGCAAGGCCTTCTCTGGAATGGGGATCTTATGACCCAAAGTCAAACAAGGTAGGTCGATCTTTTCTTTATCGCCAGCTTTTACACAGAAAGGTGGAGGGACAGTTAGAGCAATATTTTGGGTTTTATGGCTGGCTTTGGGGAAAAGGGGTTCTGCCTTCTATGACCCACCTTGGAGACGAGGGATTCTAATTTATATGGCTAACCTCAGGGGAGAATGAGATTGAGAGACAGGAGGGAAGGAGAAGATCAGAGAAAACTTTTGCTTCTGAGGCCTTCATTTTGAAGTATTGTTTTCTCAGCCCCGACAATCCAGAAAAATTATTAGATAAAAATCACTTCTCCATGAGAACAGCTATTTACAACTAGCTATTTAGAAATAAAAAGAAACTTTCTTAAACTGATAAATGTGTTCTTCCAAAAACCTAGAGTAAACATCATGCTCAATCTAAAATAAACATTATTCTTAATGGTGTTAATGAAAAAAAAAAAAAAAAAAAAACTCTCCAAAATATTTAAAGAGGTTTATTCTGAGCCAGTATGAGTAGTTATGGCACAGGAAATGGTCTCAAGAAGTCCTGAGAAAGGCTGCCCAAGGTGGCTGGGTTATAGTTTGGCTTTATACATTTTGGGAAGACAGAAATTCTAAGGAAAATCATAAATCAATAAAGGTGTACATTGGTTCAGTCTAGATAGGTGGGATATCTTGAAGTGGAGTTTACAGGCAAGAGGTGGATTCAAAAATTTTCTGATTGGCAATTGGTTAAAAGAGTTAAGCTTTGTCTAAGGGATTAAGTCAGTAGAAAGAAAGAAATGCTTGAGTTAAGATAAGGGAGGGTGTGAAGGCCAAGATTTCTGTTATGTAGATGAAGCCTCATAGGTAGCAGCTTTCAGATGGCATAGAAGGTAAATGTCTCTTATCAAACCTTTAAGGTATCTGACTCTCATTTAACCTCACCTAGATATGAGAAAGACCTAGAAAGGGAAGTCCTGGCTGCCTTAATGGAGATGGTCTATAGATGCAAATTTTCCCCACAAAAGAAGGCTTTGCAGGGCCATTTAAAAATACATCAAAGAAATATATTTAAGGGGAAAGTATTTTTACTTCCTTTAGGGTCTGCTATCTGTCACATGATGCTATACTAGAATCAGGTTCTAATTTGGTGTCTTGTGGCCACAAAGAGTTTGTTTTGTCTTATGATCTCTATTTTAATGTTAATGCTGGTCACTTGTGCCTGAACTCCAAAAGGAGGGGAGTATAAGGAAGACTGTCTGACCTCCTGTCTAGTCATTGCCAATAACTCAGTTTTTCAAGTTTCTTTGGGGTCTGCTTGGCCAAGATGAAGTCCATTCAGTTGGTTGGGGGGCTTAAGATTTTATTTTTGGCCTACAATGGCAATACTAAAGAAGTATTATTTAGCAATTGCTATAACACAAAGATATCTACAATCACACGTTGTTTTCCACATTGTGCTAAAAATAAAAATAAACTAAAGTTTAAAAAAGAAAAAAAGCACATTGTCATTGTTAATGTAGTACAGCAAATTTACTAGATGCAGGATCAATACGCCAACTGTATTTCTCTACACTGACAATAAAAATTATAAAATGGAATAAAAACGTGATTTAAAAAGGCAACAAAAAGTGTAGGAAATCTAGAAATAATTTTTTAAATGATGTGCACCCAATTTGAAGGAAATTTGAAAGACAATATGAAAATGTAAATAATTGATGAAATCTATCATGTTTATAAATGGGAAAATTCAGTATGATAGACATTGACTGCCACCAACATAAACTATAATCCAATGCAATATTGTTTAAAATATTAGAAGATATTTTCCCCATAGACCTTAAAAAAAAAAAAACGTGATTCAAAAATTCATATGGAAGATTACAAGGCTAAGAAATTTCAAAATTTGCACAATTAACAAAAAATAAGTAAAGTGGTTTTATTTTGTTATAGGTTGGTTATAAATCTATGGTAATTAACAAAGTGAGATATTAACCTACAGACAGAAAAATGCAATAATGGAACCGAACAGATAACAAAGAAATAGACCCATGCATACATGAAGACTTTATGGTAAAGGAAATCAAAATATTTTACCCCAAAATGTATTTCCTTGACATATTTTGGCTCGTCTGAGAGCCAGCAAACAGAAGTAGTCCTACAAACCCATCATTTGTTGGGGAGATATACATCTGTAGAGAAAATCTGTAATGATGGAGCCAGGTTTTGTCTGAGGCCTTCCCTTGTCTGGATTTAGGAAAGATTAATAAGATCAACTTTACTAGTTAGGGCTCCTCTTCTTCCCCTCCCATAACCTGTTTGCCACTGTAACCTGATTTACCACCATAACCTGTTTTGTAAGGATCCAAGCTCTCATTCTTTCTGTAACTTCAAGGTTGTATATAAGCCTCTGAACTCCATTGCAGGGTTGAGAGTAATCACTGTGTGGTTCTCCTCTGCATGCACATTAATAAATTTGTTTTCCTTTTCTCCAATTAATCTGACTTTTGTCAGTTGATTTTTTTAGCAAAATTTCAGAGGGCAAAAGGGAAACTTTTTCTTGGCCCCTACGATGGACAATACTAATCAGAAATGAAAAAGATGCATCAGTCAGTAAATGATGTTTTGAAAACTACTTGTCCATATAGAAAACAATTATGTATCTCTTTAACCTATAAAAACCCAAACTAGTTAAAAACTCAAATTTTTGACAATTTTAGGGGAAGAGAATATTATTAGGAGAATGTTATGACTTTAGCATCAAAAAAATTTCTTAAACACAATGTAAAGCGTCTAAATCCTAATGGAAAAATATTGATAAAATTAGCAAAATTTTAAAAAGTGAAATCTGACACTAGAAAAAGCCATAAACCAATTTAAAATTTAAGCCGCAGATCGGGAGCCAATGTTTTCATGTGAATAACTATAAAAGACTTTGTATCCGAAATATGTAATTACTGTAAAACAATTACACAAAAACACTCAATTAAAAAACAAATAGGCGAGTGAAATGAAAAGCCAATTAACCAAAAGAAACTATAAGTGGCTGAAAAACATATTAAATACTGTTTCATAGGCTTAGTAAAATGCAAACTGAAAAACAAAGACATTCCATCCCTACCTCCACCCTCATTAGATTTAGCGAACAGTTTTTAAGTCTAACAAAAAGAAGTGTCTGTAAGGTTTTGAGGAAGCAGGAACTCAATACATTGCAGATAAGATAACGCATTGTTTCAAAGACTTAGAAGAACATCTGGCAATATCCAACAAAGCTGAAGACATTTATGTCCTACAACCAATATTACCCTTCACCAGGTGTGTATCTTAAAGAGGTTCACATATCCAGGCAAGAAAACATATGAGAATATTTTTGAAGTATTGGAATAGTGAAAAAGGGTAAGATCACTCTAAATATACTTCAGTGGGAGAAAGGATAAATGCATTGAAGCATGTTTATTCAATAGAATACTATGCAGCAATTAAAATGGGTTAACTATAGTTACAAATACCAACATGAATAAATCTGTAAAATATAATGTTGAGTGTAGAAGATAAACAGAGTGCAAAGTTAATGGTTGGAGATGATATGCAGTGTGGCATGCTGCTGCCAAGAATTTTGAATAGTAGAAGTTAATTGTATTATTTTTAAATAATAGTAGTAATAATATTAAAAACTAACATTTGAATGCTTTTAGAGTTTTATAAGATTTTTCACATATGTTTTCTGACGTCATTTTCACAAGACATTTGTGAGTTAAGTACTATTTTTATCTCCATTTTTTAAAAGGGGCAACTCAGTCCCAGAGAGTTTGTTTACATGGTGGAAAGGAGACTCAAACCCAGGTCTTTAACACCAAATGTCATGCTTTGTCTACCAAGCAGTTTTCATAAAATATCATCATTCTGGTCAGCTATTTGATTTATGCCAAAGCATAGTATTGTGTATGTTCAACTCCTTTCCCCGACTTCATGATCCTCTCATTACTGTAGGCAGAGGCCTATTAAATTTCTCCCAGCTGTGTCAGCAATTTTAGTCATAGATTTATTCCCACTTCCTTATTAACCACAAGTCTTTTATCACCAAGACTTGCCAGTTCCACTTCCAAAAATGTATCCCAAATCTCTTTATGTATGTGCACATGTTATGCTTTAACCCTAATCCCAACTACCATCATTGCTTGCCTGCACTACTGCAGCAGCCTCCTAACCTATACTGACCTGTGTTCCTAAAATCTGCTTCTTCAAGTCCTTACTACTAAACACAAAGTGTCTCCTATGCTTGATTAGAAATGTTTATTTAGGGACATGAACATGTAGAGTTCTGAAGGGAAGAAAAAAATGTATAAGAAAATCTTCCACAGTAGTTGCCTTTGCATATTGCCTCTCCCATTCCTTTGTTCAATTAACTGTCAGCTAGCAAATACATATGAAACTCTGGACAGAAAAGATCTGAACATTCTGACTCAACCTGATTCAACTATGTCATGATTGATAAAACGGCAATTCCAATAAAACTCTGTTTATTAATATAAGTTTTTACTTTTTAACAAGAAAGCAAAAGTGAGACAATAAAATGTCTGCCCCAATTGACATAAGAGACAGCTTGTTTAAACTTCCAAAATTCAAAAATTATAAAATGAAAATGAATGCTTTTTATTCCTGCACTTCCTACCTGCTAATCTTTTCCCTAATAGTTAATTCTAAAAAGCATTTGTTATTCGTTCTTTAAGAAAAAGTATATTCCATCATATATATGTATATATGATTATATTTTTCTAAATTCAACAAATATACTATACATAATTCTGCAACTTTCTCTTTCACTTAATATTTGTATATTTTTTCATATTAGCTCAAACGGATGTACTTTATTACCATTAATGACTATATAATATACCATGAAATGGATGCATTTAATTATTCTGTTGAATCTCATCTTACCTGCTGTGTGTCTTTAAGGAGTTTTCATGTTTTATAATGCACTGAAGTCTCTTCTTGTTTGCAACCCAATAACTTAGGTGTTTATTTTTAGACTATTTCTAGCATTTCAAATTATTTAGGATGTTAGAGGAAAGCTGCTACATATATTACAGTTCACCAGTTTCAACTGGAATCAAAAGGAAATCTTAATCCATGTGGCTAATAGAGTTTCATTCTATTCTGCTCTGGTTAGACTACATATTTAAATCTAGGTACTGTATTAAGATGACAAATTATGAATTAAAGTGAGCCCCTGAATGATTCTGAAGGTATATTAGAACTAATCAAGGTAATTCAGCCTGAAGAAGTGAACACTTGGGGTGTGGATATAAAATTTATTCTGATGCATTTGAAAAGCAATCAAGGATTAGAATAAGAATTTTGGTTCAAGCTTATAGGAGAATGTTCAGACATAGAAAACCAGTGATTTTCAGATGAATAGATTTTGAGGTTGGTGAATATCTATAGGTTATAGGAGAATTTCAAAACAGGCCTGTGGAGCACAGTATCTAGAGAATATTGAAA
The DNA here is from genome assembly GCF_002776525.5 of Piliocolobus tephrosceles. Classification (NCBI taxonomy): domain Eukaryota; kingdom Metazoa; phylum Chordata; class Mammalia; order Primates; family Cercopithecidae; genus Piliocolobus; species Piliocolobus tephrosceles. Next base: position 40,538,351 of record NC_045445.1, on the reverse strand, counting down.
TAGACAATTGTTGGCAGTATTGACAGGTAGTCCTATCAGTGTGATCCAATTTATCAAGCAAGAAGAATAATGTGATAGCGAATCTGGGAACCAGAATTATAGTATCACCATAAAGCCTCAGTTTTAGGAGGGACACAAACACTTAAACAACCATCTGAACCCAGAATACCCTCTGAACATCCACACAAAGGGGTCATTTAACATAAGAATAAATGCATAGATTGTCCAGGTTCTCATCTCAAGGTACTGTATTTTATTTTGGGGAAGCCCTGTTTAAGAAAGTTATTTGTAATACTGAGTTTAAATTTATCTCTTTAGTAGTTCCACCAATTAATACTTCTCAAAGATGCCTCCACACTTCTGCAACCAACCTTCCTTTCGCCCGGAATGCCTTATGCCCATCCCTCCTGCCTGTGTGCCAAAGGATTACTGAAGTCCTGTCTTCTTTTCAAAATGTCTATTGTTAGCCCCAGCTCATAGTACATTTCTGAACTATTATAGAATGTCCTGTATATGTCATCTATCAGACATATAGTTACAGATATGGATGCAGATACAGATCTGTCTCAGGTATCTATAACATTAGATGTCTCTTCCAGGGTACCTTTCTTACATCCCCAACTTCACTGTAAATTTTAAGGCCAAGATTGTATCTTGTACATCTCTGTATCCAAAGAACAGCTAGCACACTACTGAGCCTATTGAGTGCTTTCTAAAGAAAACAGCTTGCTACTGGCCTTCTTTAGTTGAGTACTTGCACTTCAAAGATGTGAATAACCTCTGTGTTGTGCAGATGAGCAAGGAAATGAGTCTTGAAACTGGAAAGTAGGTGGAGTGCATCAGGACTACCTCTTAGCCAAATAGCTAAATAGATAAGTTTGTGTTCAAGTCCTTCTCTCATCATTTCAACAGCCCTTTGGGTTGTTTTAAAATTTCCACATGGTTAGTGCCCACAGGCAATTGTTGGCTTCTTAGAATATAGCCGTACCAGTTGTAAAATTGCTCTTTGCTTCTGGCCCAGTCTGTTTGCTTAGAGTGTGCTCCACCCTGGATATAATGCTTGAAAATTTCCCCTTGTTAATGAGTTACCAAAAAATATCTTAAAGTTTGGTCTTCTTAAGCTTGGTGCCTTCCAGTGAGGGGAAGAGCAGAAATTCCAATAGGCCTCATCAAAGGAGGGTTGAACACAATGCTTTTCATTAAACCTCTCCAGTTACAACAGTCCTTTCTGCTACTTCTTTCCACGTGAATCCTAGAGAAAAATATTATTTTATTTTGCTATAAATGTGAATAAAAATTCCTCAGATTTATTGGCATCAGGAGGAGTCTGGTATTCTCAGAGAGAGACATTGAGAACAATTTCGGGTTTTTCTGTTTTAGCATATCTAAACATACAATGTCTACCTAGGCCTGTTTTACCTTTTTATCTTAAAATAAAAGTATAGATTCACAGGAATTTGCAAAGTAATGTACAGGAAACTGCTCTGTACCTTTCCCTCTTTCCTGGGCACTCCTAATGTTAACAGTAAGAAATTGACATTGGGATAATTCTCAAAGTTTATTCAGATTTTATCAATTATGTATACAGTAATGTACGTGTATGTGTGTGTGTGTAGTTCCATGAAATTTTATATATGTAGCTTCATGTAATTAGAACCAAAATCAAGATCCGTAACTACTATGTGGCACCATAAATCACCTCATTCTAACCTTTCATAATCAATTCCCTCACCCTTAACATCTTTCAACCACTAAACTGTTCTCTATAATTATGTTATTTCAAAAATTCTGTAAAGCAGAATCATACACTATGTATTCTCCTGAGACTTTTCTTTCATTCAGAATGATTCACTTGAGATTCATCTAAGTTATTGTTTGTATTAATAATTTGTTCTTTTTTATTGCTGAGTGACATTCTCATGGTATTGATGTTTGTTTATCCTTTTACCAATAAAAGACATTTGAGTAGTTTCCAATTTGGGGGTACTATGAATAAAGTCGGATACAAGATTTGCAACTAACAGTTCTTTTCTTTCAGAAAGTATGTCATTTCCTCATGACCATCATGGTTTCGTATGTGAAATCTGCTGTTATTTGAATCAGTATTCTCTGTAGGTAATGTATCATTTTTCTCTGGTTGTTTTTGAGACTTTTTATTTGTCTTTAGTTTGCAGAAGTTTAATTATGATGTTGTTATGGGTGGGTCTTTGTTCTTAGAGTTCCCAAGATGGTGGTAGACAGCTCCTAAGATGGTGGTGGCTGCTCCCAAGATGGCAGGAAGCCTTTTGTTCTCTGACTTGGGGTTCTTGGCCTCATGGATTCCAAGGAATGGAACCTTGGGCCACCCAGTGAGTGTTATAGCTCTATTAGAAGCTGTGGGTCACGGAAGAGAACTGTGGAACCCAGCAACTAGTGTTCAGCTCGATTAGGATGAACCCAGGCAGTTAGCCATGCAGGAACAATGGCAAGCCTCTATCCCGAACGGGAGTGGCAATGGGCACCTCGCTGGTTCAGAAACGCAGTGGACACCCTGTCGGATCCGGAGGGGTGGAAGTCAACAGTAGGTCTGGGACGGTGGCAAACAGCAGTGGTGGACAGTGAGTGAAAACTCAGCTCCAGCTGGAACAAACACGGACCAGAAGAGTGTGCAGTTGCAAGATTTAATAGAGTGAAAACAGAGCTCCCATACAATGGGAGGGGACCCAAAGGGGGTTGCCCACTCCCGGCTGTAATGCCTGGGGTTTATATCCCAATCATTGTCCTTCCCCCCATGCTCTCAGGTGATATATAATTTGACTATTTCTTTACCTCCTGCTTTTAGCCTAATTGGTATTTTAGTGAGCCCTCTTTACTACCTGATTGGTCGGGTGTGAGCTGAGTTACAAGCCCTGTGTTTAAAGGTGGGAGCAGTCACCTTCCCCAGCCAGGCTTAGGAATTCTTAGTTGGCCTAGGGAATCCAGCTAGTCCTGTCTCTCAATGTGTCTGGGTATGAATTTCTCTGGGCTTATTTCGTTTATGTTTTCCTCAGCTTCTTGAATCTGTAAGTGAACTTCTTTCACCAAATTTGGGAAGTTTTCAGCCATTATTTTTTCAAATATTTTTGAACTTTATACTTTTTCCTCTTCTTCTATAACTCCGATGATACATGTGTTAGATTTTATTTTATTATCTCATTTGTTCCTGAGACTCTGTTAATAATTTTTTAAAGCCTATTTTCTTTCTGTGGCTCAGATTTAGTAAAGTCTATCAGTCATCCAGTTCACTGATTCTATCACTGTCATAACCATTGTATCATTGAGCCCATGTAGTAAGATTAGTTTTAAATTTCAACTTTTTTTAATATTCTCTCATTTCCAATATTTTCATGTTTTATATCTTCTTTTTTTGGATTTCCTATTTTTTTTTTTTACTTGTTTAAAGAGAATTTACAATTATTGGTGAAAACTCGTTTATAATGCCTGCTTTAAATCCTTGTCAGACAATCTCAACCTTTCTTTTATCTCAGTGTTTGTGTCAATTAATTGTATGTTCTCATTAAAGTAGTATTTTTCATCATATTGTATGACTAGTGACTTATAATTATATTCTGGACATGTTGTATATTATGATAGGAAACTTGTTTCTATTTAAATCTTTTATTTCATCAGCCAGTCACCCTATTTAGATTTTGCACGTGGGTCTTTGCCTACTTTTGTGAGCTGTAGTTCCAATGTCAATTTAATTTTTAGAACCTTAAAGGTCTGTTCTGATTTGCTTTGTACTTCTGACTCTGCTGGATTTCTGCTCAGTCCCTGCATGTGCTATTTAGACTGCCCAGTGTCACTGAGTGGGAGTGTCAGGATACTCTGGGCTTTAGTTGTTCCTCCTGGGTAGGATCAGTCTCATTGTTCTCCCAGGTATGTCACAGGAACCCTGCTGTGCTATTGCTGCTATGGCAGACTGGGCTGCCACTAATCTGGGTGTAGAGTCGTGAAGGGATCCCTGATTGCCCCTCCTAACACTCCTAATGTAGCCGCTGTTGCTCTGAGTATGGGACAGAGACTCAGCTATTGCTGCTGCTGTGGTGGATTGGGCTCCTACTAGTTTGGGTGTGTTGTGTGACATGCGTCCCTTACTGGGTCCTATTGATTCTGTTGCTACCCTAGGCTTGGACAGGGACCCCCTGCAACTGTCACTGTGATGGAACAGGCCACCTGCTTCAATGTGGGGTAGATTCGATTGCTGCAACTGCTCCTGTGGTTGACTGAGACTGCCACTGCTCCAGGTGTGAAGTAATCAGTGTGTCCATGTTGGGTCCTCCTGCTTCTGTTGCTGCTGCTATGGGTCTGGCCTATGCTGTCCTGGGTGTTGGTACTGCTGCTATGGTAGTTTGGGCTATGTGCTTCCCTTAGTATTACATAGGATGGTTCTTTCCACTGGGACTCTGTTGGGTTGCCTTTTTTTGAGGGGTCCTTTGGCCAGTGAGATGAGAATTTTTTTGTTTTATTTTTTGTCTACACTCATTGGAGGTTCCTAATTACAGGCTTCTCCAGAACACAGTATGGGATATATGGAAAAACCTGGGCAACTCACTATGGTGTCGTTATTCAAGTCTTAAAGTTTCTGGACAGTCTGACTTCTTTTCTCCATCCTTCAGGGTCCTTTTATGATTGTCTGTTAAATAATTTCCAAGGTATTTAGGCATATTAGAGGGGAAGAGCAGGGAAAACTGAGTATGCCCCATGTTTTCCTGGTACTCATGGCCAGGCACAGTGGCTCAGGCCTGTGATCCCAGAACTTTGGGAGGCCAAGGCTGGCGGATCACCCGAGGTCGGGAGTTTGAGACCAGCCTGACCAACATGGAGAAACCTCGTCTCTACTAAAAATACAAAATTTAGCCGGGCAGCGTGGTGTATGCCTGTAATCCCAGCTACTCGGTAGGCTGGGGCAGGAGAATTGCTTGAACCCGGGAGGTGGAGGTTGCAGTGAGCCGAGGTTGTGCAATTGCACTCTAGCCTGGGCAACAAGAGCGAAACTCCATCTCAAAAAACAAAAAGAAAAACAAAAAATCTATGACTTTTATGATGTTTTATAACAGGAGGGCTTAAGTATAAGATAGAGTATATAAAACTAACCATGTTGGAGCAAGATATTAAAAGTAAATATCTGCACTCCTTTCTCCCTTCAAAAGTAATAGTGTAATTGTGAAGAGGATTCAAGATTTGTTTGACTTTTATTTCTTACTAATGGGGTATCAATTATTTGCAATGAAGATCCATACCCACTGGGTATATTAGTTTCCTTTCAAAGAGGAATGATACATCAGTTATCATTACTGTAACCAAATGTGGCATTTCTTTTACTTTTATGAGATTTTTCTGATTCATTTTACAGAGATGTTACTGTTTGCTTTCTAGACTTTAATATTAAATTATGCAGCAGGATAACAGATGATAATTTGGAGATCCTGGACAAATGTCAGTTAACACAGAGTGAACAATTATATCAATAGTCAGTGAGGTTTTGATCCACTAAGTTTCTAAGACATTTGCCTATCATTTTGATTAACATGAAAAGATAGAGAATTTAATTAAACATAGTATTTTTAAAGGTCATTCTTTCAGTAAGCTTTCATCTTAGTCTTAGCCTTCCTTATCATTATCCCCGTTGTTTCCATCAAGTAGATGGATATAGATCTAGAATTGCAGTTGATGAAATATAGTGGAATAGTAATTTAACTAGCTTTTAAATTACCTGGGTTATTTTGAATAGTATGTGGCCTTTTTTAACCCAAAGACTACTTACTTACTTGACTAGACAGAGTCCACATTTTATTAAAAGTAATGGCAAAACCCGCAATTACTTTTTGCACCAACCTAATATTAGAAACCTATATTCTGAAGAAAATATATTTTAGGCTAATTTGTAAATAGACTCTTTGTAAGAAAAGGATATCTTATGTCTATCTGTGTTCCAGGCACTTAGCCCACTGCCCTACAACTACAAAGTATTCAATATATGTTTGCTCTTGATGATGTTGATGAAATTATCATTCCCACAAAGGATACCCTATACCCTTTGAAATGGAGCAAATATACCACCACCTTGAAATCTTTGCAGGAAAAATGCTTTTAAAGTGACAAGTACAAGTAGGAGCTCTCTGAGTGTTTGTTAACCTTTACCATGAAAGCAGATTAAAATTCTCCAGAGTGTAATAAGTCCCTGGGAGATTGTTCCACTCGTTACAAATTTCCTTCATTTATCTCATTACCCGAAATGACATTTAACATCTTGCTCAGTTGGAATAATTTGATCTAATGCACATTATCTTTCTATGAATGATGATTGTTCTAGTAAAAGATGAAAGCCCAGTTATAGCAAGACCATTTGGTCAAATGTGCACAATGTTGCTGAAAATTCAGATAATAATTTAAAGATGCTTTTTAAATTCGGTTTGAACTCCCATGTTATTTTTCTAAGGCTCTTTTCAGCCTATTGCCTTCAGGCTATTTCCACATAATGAGTATCTTGACTCTCCTGTGATCCCTTTTTCTGACCTTGTTAACTTTCTCCACGTGATGCTATGCCTTATCTGACATCTGAGCTGATGAGGTCCAAGATCCGTTATAGAAGAGGCAACAACTTGAGGTCTACTGTGGGAATTTGTCCAGTCCTTATTGTATTACACTCTGGATGCTAAACTGTGTTTTTAACAGCCACATATTTGATTATTAGTTTTAATATTCTCTTTTAATTAATATCCAATTCTCTACATTCCTGATTCTAGTTGGTTAACCACCATATTTCTTGACTGGAATCTGGCTGTGCCAGTATACTGGGCATTTACCTATCCTTTATAAAAATTGTTTAAAATTAGAAGTATACTATCTTTCTAAAAATTGTTTGAGGAATACATGCTTTCCCTAGAAGAGCCAAACTCAGTCTTTTTGCTGCCTAGAGCTCCACTTTAGGCTCTGGAGCTTCCTCAGTATTTTCAGTACTTGACTATCTCAGTTTTTACTAACCTCAGATCTTTTGTATATGGCCAAAGAACGTGAATACCTCTAAAACCTAAAGCAAAAAACAAACAAACAAACAAACCTATTAACACCCTAGATTTAGCCTAGAGAACATGGAATGCATTCTCTCCACGTGAGGATAGTTTTATGTGTCAACCTGGCTAGGCCATGGTACCCAAATACTTGGTCACACATTAATCTAGATGTCTATGAAAAGGTATTTCAAAAACAGAATTAATATTGAAATTAAATTAGTAGACTTTGAGTAAAGTAGATGATCTTCTATTATGAAAGTAAGTCTCATCCAATCATTAAAGCTTTAACAGAAAAAGACTGATCTCTCCCAAAGAAGAGGAAATTCTGCCTTCAGACTGCCTTCAGACTGGAACTTCAACTCTTCTCTGGGCGTCCAGCCTGCCAGTCTACCCTGCAGATTTTGGATTTGCCAGCCTCATGATCACATGAGCCAATTCCTTAAAAGAAATCTCTCTCTCTCTCTCTCTCTCTCTCTCTCTCTCTTTATGCATATCCTATTAATTTACTTTCTCTGGAGAACCCTGACTAATGTACTCTACAACCACCGGTGGGGATTAAACCTGCTGAGATAATTACCCCACTGTTGAAAAGGAAGAAGCCACATTCTTATCTTTCTATTCTGATATTTTCAATGATATTGAGGAAAAGAAAACTAATACTTTAAAAACTTGGCCGGGCGCGGTGGCTCAAGCCTGTAATCCCAGCACTTTGGGAGGCCGAGACGGGTGGATCACGAGGTCAGGATATCAAGACCATCCTGGCTAACACGGTGAAACCCCGTCTCTACTAAAAAATACAAAAAACTAGCCGGGCAAGGTGGCGGGCACTTGTAGTCCCAGCTACTTGGGAGGCTGAGGCAGGAGAATGGCGTAAACCCGGGAGGCGGAGCTTGCAGTGAGCTGAGATCCGGCCACTGCACTCCAGCCTGGGCGACAGAGCGAGACTCCGTCTCAAAAAAAAAAAAAAAAAAAAAAAAACTTTGCTATGTGACACCTTGCTTTTTTTTTTTTTTTTGACAGAGTCTCCCTCTGTCGCCCAAACTGCAACCTCTGCCTCCCGGGTTCAAGCAATTCTCCTGCCTCAGCCTCCTGGGTAGTTGGGATTACAGTCACGTGCCACCACGCCCAGCTATTTTTTTTTTTTTTTTTGCATTTTTAGTAGAGACAGGGTTTCACCACATTGGTCAGGCTGGTCTCGAACTCCTGACCTCAGGATCCACCTGCCTTGGCCTCCCAAAGTGCTGGGATAACAGGCATGAGCCACCACACCCGGCTGCCACTTTGCTTTTTTAGGCACCAACCTTCTGAGGTAAGTAGTACCATCCCACTTTACATTTGTAGAACCTAAAGCCTGTGGAGTTAAATTATTTTGCTCCATGTCACTCAGCTAGGCAGTGCTGGAGTCAGATTTCAAGTTCTGTTTTGTCTGGCCTTAAAGTTCATATTGCTCCAATTTGACCCACAGATTTAATCCTGCCTGTTGTAACAATGATTAATTCACTTGTTCTTTATACAGAAGTTTTGGATGATAGTGATGGAAAAATTATACCTAAAATCAGATTTTGGTCCAGATGCCATAAGAATTTCATCCTTCAAGGAAGATTTAGTAATCACATATGTATTTTGTGTAAAAATCATGAACTAGTACCAAACCACAGGAATTAGGCAAGCTGAGGCATAAGGTTTGCCTGAGATGCTCCCGTTTCTAGCACTGTAAGTGTGACGTCCTAGGAAACCTCTCAGTCCCTAGCAAACCAGCAGAGTTGGTCACCACAGGTTAATAAAACTAACCCTACAGAAAGTAAAAAAGACAATAGAGAAGAGGCTTTTCTGCAATGAATTAACCAAATTTTTGTGTGTAATTTAAGGCAAGCCTATGGACAAATAAAATACTGTTTTCATTTTTCTTAATATTGGTCTATTGATATTCTGATGCTATATTTGAATTCTTGGATTTCTGCTGTTCTGAATCTTAAATTTTTAGAATTAAACATGTGTAATACTATTAATCTCAAGGGAAATCAACCTGCTTAATCTGTTATGAGCTACGTTCTTTTTATTATTTATAAAAGGTAGACTTTGCAAATCCTTTTAAAAAACTTAGGGTCAAGGCCAGGCATGGTGGCTCACATCTGTAATCCCAGCACTTTGGGAGGCCGAGGCGGGTGGATCACTTGAGGTCAAGAGTTTGAGACCAGCGTGGCCTGCATGGTGAAACCTCATCTCTACTAAAAATACAAAAATTAGCCAGGGATGGTGGTGCATGCCTGTAGTCCCAGCTACCTGGGAGGCTGAGGCAGGAGAATGACTTGAACCCAGGAGGCAGAGGTTGCAGTGAGTTGAGATCGCGCCATTGCACTCCAGCCTGGGTGATGGTGAGACTCCATCACAAAAAAAAAAAAAAAAAAATAGAGTCAAACTTCTGTGAAATTTGCTATTTCTAGCATTTTTAAAAACTCAGTTTCATTTTTTATAATTGCACAGCATCTAGACTTCCTTCTCAGTCTTGTTAAATTTCAGGGAATGGGCTCCTTACACGTAAAGTAATTTTTAGAGTCAACCATCACAGAATATATGACCTTGATACAGCATCAGTCTACCTGCACTGACAGGACATCAGAGCACCTAGTTGAAAACAGAAAGATTTAGTAAACAAAAAAGTTTGGTAGGCTTTGCAGACGCTGCCGCCGAGGAAATTCTTGTACTACTAGCCATGGTCAACCCTACCGTGTTCTTCGACGTTGCCGTTGATGGCGAGCCCTTGGGCCACGTCTCCTTCGAGCTGTTTGCAGACAAGGTTCCAAAGACAGCAGAAAATTTTCGTGCTCTGAGCACTGGAGAGAAAGGATTTGGTTATAAGGGTTCCTGCTTTCACAGAATTATTCCAGGGTTTATGTGTCAGGGTGGTGACTTCACACGCCATAATGGCACTGGTGGCAAGTCCATCTATGGGGAGAAATTTGAAGATGAGAACTTCATCCTAAAGCATACAGGTCCTGGCATCTTGTCCATGGCAAATGCTGGACCCAACACAAATGGTTCCCAGTTTTTCATCTGCACTGCCAAGACTGAGTGGTTGGATGGCAAGCATGTGGTCTTTGGCAAAGTGAAAGAAGGCATGAATATTGTGGAGGCCATGGAGCGCTTTGGGTCCAGGAATGGCAAGACCAGCAAGAAGATCACCATTGCTGACTGTGGACAACTCGAATAAGTTGACTTGTGTTTTATCTTAACCACTAGACCATTCCTTCTGTAGCTCAGGAGAGCACCCCTCCACCCCATTTGCTCGCAGTATCCTAGAATCTTTGTGCTCTCGCTGCAGTTCCCTTTGGGTTCCATGTTTTCCTTGTTCTCTCCCATGCCTAGCTGGATTGCAGAGTTAAGTTTATGATTATGAAATAAAAACTAAATAACAACAACAAAAAAAAGTTTGGTAAAATGTCAAAGAATCAATTTGTTGGGTTTAAACATTTTCTTTCCACTTAACACAGCAAGAATACATTTAAGATAAACTTTTATCCCATATAATTTTCCTACTATTCATAAACTGAATTTTCTTCAAAGTCTAGGTATTATTACTCGAAATAGTGTCAGTATTTTTGGAAGAACGTTGATCCAAAGAACAAGTAAAATTACAAAGACAAAACTTGTCTTACAATCTTTCTTTCCTTCAGGTCTTTTCATTAATGAAACTGGAAAGGTTCCCTTGTCCCCCTTGCCAGGCATGTGACAAGGGGAGTGGCTGGCTTCTTCAGTGCCCCGCTACTCAAACCTCTAGGGGAGCATACAGAGGGGCAGGCTGTGGAGCTCCAACCCCATGACAGGGCCTAGGGTGAATGTTTACAGCTTCTGAAGCCCTAGTGAGTGTGCGTTACAGGGTGCTCTTTTAGTTTAGCCATCCGTAGGTGGCTTGTGTTTATCAGCTAAATTAGACCCCCTACCTCGTCACAAGGACAGGGTGCTTTCTGTATGCTGGGGTTTCTTGCCTTGGGATACCAGAAAAATTGAATCACACCTTGACTTGGAGAAAGAGTGCAAGGTTTTGTTGAGTGGAAGTAGCTCTCTCAGCAGATGAGGAAGCCAGAAGGGAGATGGAGTGGGAAGATTTTCCCCTGGAGTCCGGGCCGCTCAGTATCCGGACTCTTCTCTGACCGCCCGGGGCCAAACTCCGTGTCGTTCCCCCGGTGGATGGCCTGCTGGTGTGCTGGCGTCTGCCGGTGCCTGTCGGCATGCTCTTCAACTGTCGTGCTCCTCTCCACGTTCAGCTACTTGTTCTCTTTCTGCTGATGTGCTTCTCTTGACGTCCAGCCGCTTGTTTTTCTTAGCCTGCTAGGACCTTGGGGTTTTATAGGCACAGGATGAGGCGTGTGGGGACAGAGTGGTCTTGGAAAATGCAACATTTGGGGGTGAAGGCAGGAGTGCCTGTCCTCACGGAGGTCTGTGGGCACAGGCCCGAGGGTGGGGCCCTAGCCAGGGACCCGCCTTTCTCTACCCAGCACTTCGCTGCCCCTCTCCCATATCATTAACACTTTGGCTACCCTTACTTTATTGATTTATCCATGGAGAAGACATGAGGAAGACCTCTAAATTTAAGGAAGGATTTTTTTTCTTTTTCCTCAAATGACTCCTTTCATGGTGCTCTGCTGTCCACACATGGTATCATTATATTCCATCCAGTATACTTACATATAGCCCCATCAAACTTGAATCACTTCCAATCCCAAAGTGACTCTATTCAGTGCCATGCTATATTCTTCATCCTCCTCAGATACGAACTTGTTAGATCCATGTATTATATAGCAAATCATATCTTCTAAACTATTCTACAATATTTTGAGTTATCCTTCCGGTATTTTTCTTTTTTCTTTTTTTTTTTTTTTGTTTTTTGTTTTTTGTTTTTTTGAGACGGAGTCTTGCTCTGTTGCCCAGGCTGGAGTGCAGTGGTGTGATCTTGGCTCACTGCAAGGTCCACCTCCCAGGTTCACACCATTCTCCTGCCTCAGCCTGACCAGTAGCTGGGACTACAGGCGCCGGCCACCACGCTTGGCTAATTTTTTTTTTTTTTTTGTAGTTTTAGTAGAGACAGGGTTTCACCATGTTAGCCAGGATGGTCTCGATCTTCTGACCTGGTGATCTGCCCACCTCGGCCTCCCAAAGTGCTGGGATTACAGGCATGAGCCACCGCGCCTGGCCTGCCTTCTCGTATTTTTCTATGCCTTGTCTATGGATCATCACAGAGGAATAGGAACCGGAAGGTTTAGAGTATTTGTCCAGACCAGGTAAGAGACAATTCTAAGCAATGGGAATGACACACATAAAGACAGTAGGTAGAACAGAAAAAGTCACCATCACTGGGTTATAGATAGCAAGGTGACCAATGTCATAATAAGGCTAGAAGACTATGTAATTTACTTACTTAAGTAATATGAACATTTCAAGAAATGTCTAATTTAGTAGAGACATGAAGTCAGGAGTCTTTTATTCATGGTTTTTCTTTTGAGCCTATGAAAATAGACAGCTGTATTGAAAACTTCAGATTCACAAAAGAGCTTTTTGAAGACCCTTTCAGTAAATAATACTTTCTTTGAAAGCCTCTGGATTTCTTTATCCATAAGGGTTATCACTGTATATCTTAAGGGCAAAAAAGCCTGGAGGATATTTTTGAGCTTGACTTCTTTGAAAATATCCAGGTGCTAGAGATATAGTGTGTGTTTGAAGGAAACCGCAAATGTAGAATTTGTTTTTCTGTTTTTTTGGTTTTTTTTACATATTTCAAACCTCATTTAGAATCTGGATGCTATCCCAGCTGGTGTCAGGGATGCATGAAATTAAATTTAGAAAATCTCAGCTCTAAGAAATGCCAATATTTTTCCTGCATCAGGTAGGTAGATGCTGGGTAAGAATTAAAACTGGACGTTTTCCCATGGAAATCAATGACACTGGTGAGAATATTTTCACAATTTTGCACATCAGTAATATACTGATAATTTAAGGGGCTGAGTGCAGATTCAAGGAATCTTATAAAAAGGAAAGGGGAAGATCTGTGGAATGGAAAAGGATCTTATGGGAGTTTGCTACTTTTTGACTAAAAAGCAGAAGTCATATTTTTTTTTTTTTTTTTTTTTTGAGACGAAATCTCGCTCTATTGCCCAGGCTGGAGTGCAGTGGCCGGATCTCAGCTCACTGCAAGCTCTGCCTCCCGGGTTCATGCCATTCTCCTGCCTCAGCCTCCTGAGTAGCTGGGACTATAGGCGCCCGCTACCTTGTCCGGCTAGCTTTTTGTATTTTTTTTTTTAGTAGAGACGGGGTTTCACCGTGTTAGCCAGGATGGTCTCGATCTCCTGACCTCGTGATCCACCCGTCTCGGCCTCCCAAAGTGCTGGAATTACAGGCTTGAGCCACCGCACCCGGCCCAGAAGTCATATTTTTAAGAGTATCTGCAAAAGTCATTTTCATAGAAAGTATATTTTTAAAAGAATGATAAAACATTTTAAAAATAGTATTCGACTAAGTGTTTTAATTTAAAAGACTAGAAACCCATTTGGTATATTTTATGAATAACTTAGTGATTATATATTGAAGTTTTCAAATCAGAATATATTTTACTATTACATTTGAAAATACATTAGACTGTTTTTCATACATATAATTTTTATTCACATGAATGATACTAATGTGAGATATTCAAGAGCTTTATTAAGCAAAAATTATGATTGCATTTTATAAATCTTTTATGATATGAATTATAAAATTGAACAAACATCATCTGTGCTTGTTAGTACATTTTTAAACATGAGGTTTGTATTAGTCTGTCTTTATGCTGCTGATAAAAGCAAACCAGAGAATAGGAAGGAAAAAAGGTTTAACAGACTTACAGTTCCACATAGCTAGGGAAGCCTCACAATCATGGTGGAAGGCACAGAGGAGCAAGTCATGTCTTACACAAATGGTGACTGGCAAAGAGAGAGAGCTTGTACAGGGAAACTCCCTTTTATAGAACCATCATATCTCATGAAACTTATTCACTATCACGAGAACAGTACAGAAAAGACCTGCCCCCATGATTCAGTTACCTCCCGCTGGGTCACTCCCACAACACATGGGAATTCAAGACGAGATCTGGGTGGGGACACAGCCAAACCATATCAAGGTTGTTTTGTGTGATGAGGATTTTCTTCTGAAGGCAATAACATTTACTTTTCCCTATATTGCAAATTTTTAAAATTCTAAATCAAACAGTTTTTTCATCACAGATTCTCTGCATGATAAAATTGTATATTAGGAAAGTGCTTGCCTGCTTACCCTTCTCTTTTGTCATTTGACCCTTTCAATAATTCTATTAAATATTGAGAAATGATATCGTTAATCACAAATGAAAAAACCAGAAATCACAGAACTAAAACGTAACTAAGTTTTACATGTCTAATAGGTTGCAGAAGGAGAACTAGCACTTGGGATTCCTGGCTCCCAATCCAATGTTTTTTCCATCATGTTGTGTGGTCTGTTCTTAATCAGACCACTTAATTCAACATAAATATTTTCCCCAAACCCAATAAAAGTGATGCTTATTAATCATGCTACTGACTTGTATGCTTTGTATCTGAAAGAAAGGAATGGATGGCTCACATGAAATGTTCATGAAATAGTGAGGGCACTAGTGTGGCAACACCTTTCTACTTAACAAGTTTAGTTTGACAAAGTTGGACAGACAGCAGGGTGTCTTTCATGATTCTTTCATGAATGGCTTAAACGAGAAACTACCACTTACTACTCACAGATTCACTGTGTTAGCCACAGTGAATAATATAGAAATGATCTTTGGCATTCATGGCATTTTCATTGTAGGGAAAGAGGTAGACAAATAAGCAATTAAAATATAGATTAATGTTACAATAGAGGAAATAAGTGCTATGACAACATATAAAAGGGACATCAAACCCTAATTTAGGGACTCATGGACGGCTTACTAAAAAAAGACATAAAAGATGAGTAAATAACTGGGTAATGAGTGTTCCAAAAAGAGGAAAGAGCATGGACTGAGACCCAAAGAACATAAAATATTTGAAAAACTAAAATGAGTTCATTATGGCTGGCATAAAAATCACTAGAGGAGAAATGATGATCAAGGAAGTGTTTTCATTATCTTAGAGGAGGCTGAATGGAAGGAAAGTGTGAGAGAAGGAACATGGAAGGAGACAAACAAAGCACCAAAGACTATAACCCTGACCCATTTTATTCCGGGTTCCAGGCTTCTTATCGCTACCGAGATTGTCTCCCACCCTTCACAGTGTTACTGTGGCCTTTAAGCAAAAAAAAAAAAAAAAAAAAACTAGTGCTCATTAAATGCCAACTATATGCCAGGACATTTTCGGTGTGCTATCTCATTGAAGCCACATGACCCTCAAGGCAGATACTAGTACCCTTATCTTACAGATGAGGAAACTAACACCCAGAGAGGAGATGAAAATTGCCCAAGGTCTCATGATTAGTAAGTGACTATGCAAAGACCTTAGTCCAGGTCTCTGTGCTTTTAAACCCAGCACTATTTGATTGTATTCTATTGTCTCCTTAGATTTCAGAACGAAAATTATGGTTCTTTAACATTATTACTGCTTGTATAGAACAACTTAACAGACAATTATTTGGCTTATCTCAGTTAAAAATAACCTCTCCTAACACCATTAGGTCAGAGTATATTTCCTGAATGAATGGATTTGAGGGCTGACTAGTCACGCAGACACGACTAGGAGACCAACAAGGACTCTAATAACTTTTTTGTGTGTAAAATTCCATTCACTCTCAGACCCCAAAGAGAGACTCCCCTAAAGCTTTTACAATTATGTAGAAATCTCAGGTTGAGACAACCACCCTAATAATAATAATGAAAAAAAGGCACCTGTATCTGAAAAGATTCTGCCTTGATAGGTTTTTTAGAATGCAGAGTAGGAGGTGGTAGGATGCAAAACTGATTGGGAGCTGTTCCAATTTAGGCAAGAACTCACATATGTGAAATCTAATATTGGAGAAACTGACTTGGCACACAACAGTCTGTTATAAAGGACATGCCCTTCCTATGTATTTTTGTAACAGTTCTGGTCTTACCTTAAAAACGGCATCTATTTTAAAATTGCTAAAAATGTAGATTTTTAAATGTTCTTACCACAAAAAATGATAAGCATGTGAAGTGATAGGTATGTTAATTAGCTTGATTTAATTATTTTGTAAAGTATACATATATCAAAACATCACACTGGTCCCGGTGCAGTGGCTCAGGCCTGTAATCTCAGCACTTTGGGAGGCCGAGGTGGGTGGATCACGAGGTCAGGAGTTCAAGACCAGCTTGGCCAAAATGGTGAAATCCCGTCTCTACTAAAATTACAAAAATTAGCTGGTGCGGTGGCAGGCACCTGTAATCCTAGCTACTTGGGAGACTGAGGCAGGAGAATTACTCGAACTCAGGGGGTGGAGGTTACAGCGATCCGAGATTGTGCCACTGTGCGCCAGCCTGGGTGACAGAGTGAGGCTCTGTCTCAAAAAAAAAAAAAAA